>NW_026562446.1:1465000-1750000 GCF_027474105.1 Poeciliopsis prolifica
TCTACTTCCTGTCTTTGTCAGCAGACCTTGTAGGAGTCTCTGATTGGTCTGCAGTGAAAGTCCCAGGAGGAAGCGGAGGAACAAGTCCAGGTGTCCATTTGGACTCTGTAAGGCCTGGTCAACAGCTCTCTGATGGAGAGACTTTAGTTTAGGTTTATTAATAATGAAGATTTCTTAGGTCTTTGTGTTTCTTCCATCAGGTTGACTCCAGAGTTGATGAAGGTCAGATGAACATGAAGAGCAGCCAGAAACTCCTGAACACTCAGATGGACGAAGCAGAACACCTTGTCCTGGTACAGACCTCTCTCCTCTTTAAAGATCTGTGTGAACACTCCTGAGTACACTGAGGCTGCTCTGATATCAATGCCACACTCTGTCAGGTCTGATTCATAGAAGATCAGGTTTCCTTTCTGCAGCTGATCAAAACCCAGTTTTCCCAGAGACTTGATCATCTTCCTACTGGTTCGACTCCAGTGTGGATCAGTTTCAGCTCCTCCATCATACTTGACCTTCTTCACTTTGGTCTGAACCACCAGGAAGTGGATGTACATGTCAGTCAGGGTTCTGGCAGCTCTCCTCCCTCTGGTCTCCAACACATCCTCCAGAACTGTAGCAGTGATCCAGCAGAAGACTGGGATGTGGCACATGATGTGGAGGCTTCGTGATGTCTTCATGTGGGAGATGATCCTGCTGGCCTGCTCCTCATCTCTGATCTCTTCCTGAAGTACTCCTCCTTCTGAGGGTCATTGAACCCTCTGACCTCTGTCACCATGTCAACACACTGAGGAGGGATGTGATTGGCTGCTGCAGGTCGTGTGGTTATCCAGAGGAGAGCAGAGGGAAGCAGTTTCCCCCTGATGAGGTTTGTCAGCAGAACATCCACTGAGGTGGACTCTGTAGCATCAGTCAGGATCTCCTTGTTGTGGAAGTCCAGTGGAAGTCGACTCTCATCCAAGCCATCAAAGATGAACAGAACCTGGAAGTGTTCAAAGCTGCAGATTTCTTTGTTTCACTAAAGAAATGATGAACAAGTTCCACCAAGCTGAACTTTGTCTCTTTCAGCACATTCAGCTCTCTGAAGGTGAATGGAAATATGAACTGGATGTTCTGGTGGGCTTTGTCTTCAGCCCAGTCCAGAGTGAACTTCTGTGTTAGGACTGTTTTCCCAATGCCAGCCACTCCCTTTGTCATCAATGTTCTGATTGGTTGATCTCTTCCAGGTGGGACTTTAAAGATGTCTTCTTGTCTGATTGTTGTTTCTGGTCTGTGTGGTTTCCTGGATGCTGTTTCAATCTGTCTGACCTCATGTTCATCATTGACCTCTCCAGTCCCTCCCTCTGTGATGTAGAGCTCTGTGTAGATCTGGTTCAGAAGGGTTGGACTTCCTGCTTTAGCAATTCCCTCAAACACAGACTGGAACTTCTTCTTCAGACCAGATTTAAGTTGATGTTGACAAACTGCAGCAAGACGGTCTAAATAAATATTAAAAATAAAATTAGGAACAAAAAATTATCTTCTGAAGATAATTTGAATAAATTTGAAACATCAGTAAATGTCTGATTTATCCATCAGGCTAAATCGTTGTACAAATTCTTACTGCTCTGCAGATGGTCAGCCAGCTCTTCCTGCTTCATCCTCCTCAGGAAGTTCAGTGTGATCTTCATCACTGCCTCTCTGCTGCTCCTCCTCTGCTGTTCATCTTCACCTTCCAACACCTCATCATCTCTCTGACTCTCTGAGAATCCTGGATCATCTGGACTCAGTAATTTCTGGATCTTCTTCAATTCATTCTTCACAAAGTGATAATATTGTCCTCAAGGAGCTGGACAGAATGACATATACAGGAAATATCAGGCTGAAATAAATCACGGAGCCAAACACCCAAGACGGACTGACAATCCTATACTTTACAAAGTCCAGCATGGAGATGACCGTGAACAGAACCATGAAAAATTAAATGCTGTTCATGAACAGACCATAAATACAGAGTCCAATAGATGCTTCTGGACAGATGGACCACTGGGAACCTCTGAGCTCTGCTGGTCCACTCTGTGGAGGAACCAGGAACAACTAGGAAGTCAGGAAATATTAATTCAATAGTATTCACGGAGAAAATCACAGTTTTCGTTTTTTATGCTTTAAGATTTTAAAACAGGGGTGTCAAACTCCAGTCCTCAAGGGCCGCTGTCCTGCAGTTTATCGATGTGCCACAGGTACAAAACACAGGAATGAAATGGCTTAATTACCTCCTCCCTGTGTAGATCAGTTCTGCAGAGCCTTAATGACCTCATTATTCCATTCAGATGTGGTGCAGCGAGGCACATCTAAAAGTTGCAGGACACCAGCCCTCGAGGACTGGATGTTGACACCCCTGTTTTAAAGCATTTTAAAGCATAAAAACAGAACAT
The DNA here is from genome assembly GCF_027474105.1 of Poeciliopsis prolifica. Lineage (NCBI taxonomy): Eukaryota > Metazoa > Chordata > Actinopteri > Cyprinodontiformes > Poeciliidae > Poeciliopsis > Poeciliopsis prolifica. Next base: position 1,467,409 of record NW_026562446.1, read on the forward strand.
CACATAAAGACAATATAAAGAATTTAGAAAGAGAAAGAGGAAGATGAACTACAGGGATGTAGGCCAGTAACCCAAAAGATTATTTTTAAGTTAATGGTGAACTTGTACTTCAAACAGTCCAAACTGTCAGCAGATCTGATGCTGGTGGAGACAGTTTCCCAGAGCTTGGGGACAGTGGAAGTGAAGGCTCTGTCCACACAGGTCTTCAGGATAATGTGGGACATCCATCAGGTTCTGATGACTAGATCTGAGGTGATGTGGACATGGAGGAGGTCTGAAATATGTGTGTGTGTCCATGTGGGATCCTCTCCTGGATTTTGTAGTGAGGATTTTAAAATGGATCCTGTGGATCCCTGGAAGCCAGTGAACTCACATTGTATCTGTCCACACAGAGACAATCAGAACGTAAAGGTCCATGAAGTGATATCTGGATGTGAGCAGTGAACCAGATGATCTAATAGTTGTAAAGATTTAATATTCCTACTGATCCCATTAAGAACCAGCAGAACCTCTGATGGTCCACATCAGCTCAGTTTGGTTGAGTTCCAGCAGATCTCACCAACCACATCATGAAGCTTTCCTTCCCTGCTGAACTGCTCTCACAATGCACACAGGAACCAAGTCCTGATGGACCAGAATGGCTTTATCAGGTATTTCCCAGTGGAAATGTGATCCACTGTTAGTCTGACATGGAGCCAGGAAGCAGCAGAACATCATCATCAACATCCAGAGATAAAGATATGAAAGTGTTTTCATGAGAACAGAGCAGCTGATTTCTGTAGATAATGGATCAAACCTCTGGAAATATAACTGGAAACATCTGAGTTCTTACTGGTTCAGTTTCCAGAGTTACAGCAATTAGATACAGCTCACCTCTTTGATGATGGAGATCCAGGAGATTTAAAGGTAATGAAATTATCTTTAAATAATCTTTAAATTTGACATGTGTTGGATCTATTACCCAGCACTCTTGCTGGACATTAATAAGGACACAGGGAGACGGTTAAATTTTCTTATGCAATCTTCCAATTGAACGGAGAACTTTGCCCAGAGACATCCTGTTGTCTCTGTCTCCGGACCAGTTCTAACGTGCTTCTCTGCAACTGCATATTTTATTTCATTGAGGCGTAGCTTAATTACAAACATTTGCATAGAAGGAGTGGCAAACACAATACACAATCTCAAGGTACTGTCTTTGCATCTTCCGAGGTCACAGTTGTTTGTTGTCTTTCGGACCATAAAAACTAGAGTTTCTTGGGACATCTAGCCTTTGATCCACTCTCCTGCTAGGTGTCAACTCTTTCCCCTGGTTGGCACCTGTGTGGTCCCCTTGTCCTCCTCTCAGGGCAATAGTAACTGCAAGCATCTTGCTCTGTTCCCGGGATTCTCTGGTTCAGTTCCCGTCCCCCTCTGGGGTCGTAAAGTTCAGTTCCCGAGACTCTGGGTTGTATGCAAACGACCCATTCTTCCTACCAGGCTAAGTGTCACCCTGGCCATCCGTCTCCAAAGTGACAAACTCAGTGCTTCAAAGATAAAAGAAACACAGATCCCAGGGGCAAAGGTTTATCAACTTGTATAGTCTCTTAATCTTGAATATTTATATTTGTATTTATCTAAAAACATAACTTGTCACTCTTAAAGGACACACAGCTGGGTTCTGGTTCTGATTCTGGTTTGAATCTCTGATGGATCCTGAAAGAAAATCTCTCTGTTGTTTGCTTTCAAGATAATTTTTATGTGATTGTAAAATAAAAACAAAATCAAAACCAGAACCAGACAGATCATCAACCTGATGTTCTAATGATTCCCATCAGAACGGTCCAATCCTCCAACATGTTCCTGATCATTGATCCTCCTGAATAATGTCCAGCCTTCTTTAAAGAGCAGAAAAGATCAGTTTCTGAGAAAAAACATGTTGGTTTAAATGACTGAGAGAGAAGTTTGGTGATTTAGTGTTGAGTTCTGACATGGAGCAGAACCAGGAGTCCTTTCTACTCTGACCATCCAAGGAGGTTCTGATGGAGCTTCAATCAGAACCAGATGGTCCATTAGAGACACTGAAGCCCACTGCTCAATCAGATCCACTAAATATTTAGTTTAACTGTAGAAATGGTTGATAATCTGCCATGTTGGATGATGTTTGAACTTCAGAGGTGGAATCATAAAAATAATTCATAGAAAATGTTTTATTTCAGAATGAATCTGTCTTTTGTCATGTTTTAGAGAAAGATGCAAAAATCAAATATAATATAAAACCCAAGAGAACTTATCATCACATGATCACAATAACAGATATAAACAGAACTTACAGCAGGTAGAAACATCTCACCTCTGATGGTGGAGATCCAGGAGATTTAAAGTTAATCTGATCTTCCTTTGACCGCTCTTAAAGGAGACACAGCTGGGTTCTGGTTCTGGTTCTGGTTCTGGTTTGCGTCTCTGATGGATCCTGACAGAAGCATGATGATTAAAACTGAATCAGCAAAGAGGAGCAGCAGCAGCTTCATCACCACGTCTGTTCTGGCCTGATATAGTGAACGCTGTGTGAAAAGGGCTGTGGACAGTTAGAGATGGTGACCTCACCTCTGACCTTTGCTCTGGCTCTCATCTTCCCCACACAGAGTGGTTTTAGAGGGAGGGACTCCCTCCTCTCTGTCCTCACACTGATCCATGCTGCTGAATCCACATCAGCTCACACACACTTTCTAGCTTCACCTGCAGAGGAACACACATCATTCATCTGCACATCAACTCTGATCATCCTTTACATCATTAGTGTTGGAAAAAGATCAGCTGCTCCTCCTCTGATTGGCTCTTCTTCTCTGCTTATCAGTGTCAGGTGAATGCAGTCAGACAGCAGAGAGGCAGAGGAAGCTGCCATCAGCTGCTGCACTTCTACTATCAGTCCACTAGATGGAGACATGGAGCAACATTTACATTCACTGATTCAACCTGAACAACAGGAAGTGTTTTCTGCTCCTTCAAAGATTAACTATTTATAATCTGACTGAGAAATTGTTTTTTCTGACTTTAATGGTGGAGACCAGAGTTTGATTCCAGGAAATAAAACCAATTATCAGTTTGTTCAGAGAAGAAAATAAAAAAAATCAGATGTTCAGCAGAGATTTTAGTTTTTGAGCTGAAATCAGAAGTGAACATTTTCTCCAAAAATCAAAGTTCAAGTAGGAAACAAAGCAAACTTACAGTTTGTTCAAATGATCCAAAGAGTTGATGAAGAAATCTGAACAACAAGCTGAGACCCAACAGAACCACGGTAGATCCAGACTGGTGCCACAAATAAACAGGTTAGTTTAAACTGAAAGTCTTATGAGGAGAAAAGAGCCCAGACTGGTCTGACTGGTCAGACTGACTGGGAGTCAGAGGAAAGTTTCTCTGTTGACGTGTTAAGACAGGATCACTTCTCATAAATCTGGAACTGCTGTTATTCTGCTGATCCAGGTTTCTGTTCAACACTAAATGAACCAGAACCTTTTTTAAACTTGGAACCAACTGATCTCTTTATTAATGGGGGATTGTCTCCCCTGGTGGTGAAACTCTTACCTGCGTAATATCATAACGTGTTTTTACACGTCATGATATTAATGTCATGACGTTAATATCCAAAAGCTCTGTTTTGGATTACAGAGCTGTAATCCAAAAATTAAGAGACCACTTTAAAATGATCAGTTCTGTGATCTTATTTTTTTTATAGGCATATATTTGAGTAAATGAACAATGTTCTCTTTTTCTATGAAGTATTGACAACATGTCTGACATTCCAAGCAAAAATGTATTTGCAGAAAATGAGAAATGGTGAAAATAATGAAAAAGTTGAAGCGCTTTTAACCAAATAATCTAAAGAAAACAAGTTAATTTAGAAAAAATACTGATATTTTAACTCAGAAGTTCAGAAATCATTTGGTGAATAACCAGGTTGTCAATGAGGTTCTCAGTGGTCTCCATTTTTTTTTACTTTTCAGAGCTGGATGTCAGACAGTAAAAAGTGATCAGAACCAGAACCAGTTCTAAGGTTTCATTTATCAGGACATGAATGACTTTAGGGTTTGTTTGTTTCTGCTCACCTGGAGCACCAGCCGGGTGGAGTCAGTCTGAGTTCCTCCATCATCTAAAGAGAACATTGAAGATCCTCCTGGAACAAATGGAGCTTTGGAAAGAAATCAGCAGGAAGTGAAAGAAAAATGGATCTTCATCACTTGTGAAGTGAACGACATCAAGTTGGATTCAGTGGAGTCACATGAAGAACAGAAAACTGAGGCTGGAATAATAAACATGTTAATATTAGCTGCTTATATTGCTCTCAGTGAACTTTATTTGCTGGACTTTGATGAGAATAAATAAAAGCTATGATAATCCTGATGTTACTATGAAGGAGTGTTTCTTCATCCAGTCATTTATTAAACTTGCCTGATTCTGTCTCCCATAAAGCTCCACTGGGTCATCATATGTGACTGAACAGTTCAGTCAGTTTAGCTCATTTTAGCAGAAAACTGAAGGTAACAGACTGTGGGATAAATTGAGTTAGGCTCATATGAACATTCATGGTTTATCTGCACCAAAGCAATGTTAGAGTGGGAGATCCTGGATGTGGGAGAGGGAGGTAAACTGGGTTACTGCTGCCCAGCAACTCCTTCCCATTTCCTTAAACTACATCCACCTGCAGGAACAAGGAATGTGGCTTTTTGTCCACATCTGAAGCAGTGCTGACAGATATCACCCTGCATGCTTGGAATCCGTTAGTCCTCACAGATCTGCCATTAGATTGTAGACATTGTTAGAACTGCAAAGTGATAATTTAATGTAGCTGTCCCCACTAAGGAACCTGAATTATGTGGAAACCTTAAATGTATGGATTTTATTGCAGGATGATGCAAATGGCCAAGAGAACAAATGCAGAAAAATGCTTTTCAATCTGTACCATTAGAAATGGTATAAATTGCTTTGCAGATCAGACATCAACTCCACTGGGGGACGGATGGGACAAGAATTTTCCTTCCAAAAACATGAAATATTTAGTTTTTACTTTAGACCTGGAAATGTAAATTTGACATAATATTTTAAGAATCATAAGTAGATAAGGAAGTAAAGTAAGGAAGTAAACAGAAAGACCTTATGATGCAACTTGTGTATTTGACCCATTTCACTCAAAAAAAAAAACATTCAAAGGGATTTTTTAACACTGATGTTTTAATTCAAAATTTCTTTGTGAATCAGTTCCTTCAGATACACATCATTTCATTCTCCTTCACTGTACAAGGCTATAAAAAGTTCACAGCAACAGCACAAACATACAAAATAGTCATTTTTACCAAATTCATGTTTTTCCTCCTCTGCTCTCCTTAAATACATCTGAACTCTGGTGAGGAACCAGCCATAGCAAAAAGATTCAAGTCAGTGTTTACAATCTTATTTACAGAGAACATTGATCAAAGTGCATTGAAGAGAGTCCTGATTTACAGTCACGTCTCTGAGGGAGGAAAATATTTACACTGTTTACAAACGCTGCAACCATGGTGATCTCAGCAGCAGCAATAATAATAATGCAATTAACAGAAGAAACCTTAATGTCAGTCAGCAAAGCAGATCAGAAATATTAACAATCTGTTTCATAATTAAATACTTTTAGTCTCCAGACTTGTTCCCCGTTGAGACCTGAGAACTTTGACCCGGTTTGAATCAGAAACCAGGAAACGGGTTGATGAAGACGCCTGGTTCTTCAGAGGTTCAGTCCAGGCTGGACATGAAAGACCCTCAAAGACAAACTGTTCTCTGAACAGACGGCAAAGACGACGCCGGAAAGCAAGAATAAAAATTCCTCAACACTGTGGAGTGAATGTGGAAAACTCATGGAAGTATTCACATAATAAATAACATTTCCTCTTCACCACAGATCAGGACTTAATGCACTTCTGAAGGCATGTGGTTGAACTGTAAGGTCCGCCGTTACGGCGAACCGTTGGCATCGTAACACGGAGGAGGTTTCCGCAAGGAGAAGAAATAAAAAAACCAAAAACCTGAGAACGATCAGGATAATCATCATCTGTGCTCACTATGGAAATCTGTGAACAGAAACAGAGGAAGGAAAAGATGGGATTTTATTTAACTGAGAGGAAATGGCAGCATTTTCAACCACATCTCAAAATATTGACTTGAAGATTTCCAAATATCTCAGATTTAAAAAAAAATTAAACTCACCGCTGGGTAGGTGTGGCCCACGTTGGCGCCGTGGCGGGTGATGTCGATGTTGAGGTCTTCTTCTGTGGTTTTCAAGTAGACTGGCTTGTCAAAGTTTATGCTCTTCTGGTTCTTCAGCTGCCAGTTCCTCCACATCAGGTAGGCGCCCGCTCCGGCCATGGCCAGCAGCACTGCAGCAGAGACACAGGCTGCTGGGAAACAGATTTGACCTCATGTTTGACCTCAGAGGAGGAGGCAGAGGCACTTACAGACAGGTAGGATGGCCCAGGCAGCAGCAGAGCCTCTGGCTGTGGAGTCCACCTGGATAGATGTGCTCACATTGGCTTCTGGAAGAGACGACAAAATCAGTAACTTATATAAACCTTAGAGTTTAGGATAGGGTCATGGTCTACACAAAACCTGCAAAACTCATTCTGACATAATGTTCAAGTCTGCTTAGTTCAGTGAGCCGTTTTAAGACTTCTTGTCATCAATTCCAAAATAAAATCTAAACAGATTCACAACTGTACAATTGTATAGCTTTGAAAAGTAGAAGTGGAGCCTCCTGCAGAAACAAGCAGCAAATGGTTTCTAGATTACGGTTGTCTTTTCCAGCAGCCATTGTACAGTGCAAACAGCAGTAAAACCTGCTGGGATGTTTCATTTGGAGGGTTTTTATAAAGGCTCATTTTCTGAAGCAAAAAATATTTGCCAAATATCAGCTTGGTGTAAATCTAAAGCTCTCAATCAAAACGAGCTTCAGCGAATTCCTGCATTAATCTTTACAAATGCAGAATAGGGGGGTAAAAAAAGGTTCCAATAGCAAAACTAAAAATCTTCCAGCAGGTTTTGAGGTTTGTAAACTACAGTCAGGCAAGAATGTAGGTTTTGTTTGAGCCAAGTATTGCATGTGTACTTCCCATTTTCTACCACTAGATGGCGCTCCTGTACTAGATTAATTTGTCAGCGCTTTAAACTCTTCCAGCAGCAGAGAGGTGATGACTGAATGTCACATGGATTGTTCAGCATTTAGCAACAAGTCACAGGGATTCCTCATGTTCCTGATTAAGATCAAAATTACTTCAGTAAAAAATAAACAGGAAATTTAAGTTCTTCCAAGAGTTTCCAGTTTGAAATGATCCAACTGAACATTTATAATCTCAGCTGGATTAGAAGATTTGAGGAATTACAGGTTAATTTCAGCTCTTAGATTCAGATCAGGACCAAAGCAGCAGAAGTTTCAGTTAAAGCAGAAGAGAAGGTTAATTCAGAAAAATCTTTGCCAGGAGGAGAAAAACTGGAAGCTACTTGATTTGAGAGCCCAGCATGCTGAGATGACGGCGTTAGGTTTTACCTTTAGGCTGCGTTACAGCTTCACTACCGTCCTCACAGGAAGAGTCTGTCACTAGAAGAGCAACAACAAACCTTAAGCATTCTAGGTCGTCCCATTTCTGAGTTCTCTTGAATGTAGACCAGATCTCTGGAGAGTAAACTGGTTTATCTGATGCAAATCAAGAGGATGGGAGAGTCGCTGCAATCTGCATGAATGGTTTCACCATCCTGTAATAAACGACTCACACTGGGAAGTCTGGTCCTTTTGCCTGGAAAGGCCAGTTCATGTGGGGAGGTGTGAATGTGGAACTGAACTCTGGTCCACCTACAAACATCGGCCTGTTTGGTTGAAGTGAAGGCTGGTGCAGTTTGAATGCATATGAACGAACCACAGATTGTTCCTAAAGCAGGAAGTGAACTACAGCGTAGGGCATTCTGGGTAAATACAGTGAAACAAATGCTAGCTAGTTTAGTGCTAACAGGAGAAATGGCTTGTGGTCTTTTGCCAAAGACAAAATAAAACTAAAATCTGATGTCACTTTTTGTGATGAAGGTTATTTATAGTAATTTATTGACTATACTGGAGCCTTTGGTCTTATTGCACAATGATCAGAGGCGTCGTCACACTGTGTGCATAAACTTCTATTTGAGTTCTGCAGCCAAATCTGGATTCCTAATGTAGAACAAATTGCAGGGTCCATTTTGTTACATTATCCCACATACAGCATATTATTAGGCTCTGAAAACAGTCAGTAATGATCATATTCCTGTGAATTATCACAAATATCAAGAAGTGCTGACATTTCTGAGGAGCTTTGAGTTTCTCGGTTCTGATCAGTCATTCTGTGAAGAGGAAAATAAAAAACTTTCTTCATGAAATGTAAACAAATCTGCCCACTCAAAGCATTATGGGATTTCAAGTTTCTCATTGTAAGCAATGAGAAACTGAAACGTCTATGATTTCAGCTCCAACTGGAGGAAAAACCTCCACTGATCTGTAACGGCGTGAACAATAAAAACAGTCGTTTGTCGCTGTGAGTTGAGCTTCTGTTCCCTTTGTGTTTCTAACTGGATTAGTCGGCCGGAGCAGCAGCCTCACAAAGCTCTACAGTTCCCGGTCGGCCCAGCTGAAAAATGGGCTGGACGGGCAGGAATTAGTCTTAAAGGGACAGGCACCTATTTTCACTGCAACCAACAGAGGTTCAGCCTCCAAATGGGATTTAAGTAAGCTTCCCAATATAAAGAACTAAAATTGACCAAGTTTAGGGTAAATACTTCAATGAAATGTGGAACAACCAGAAACTAGAGGGGGAAATAGAAGCAAACTCAGAAGATCAAGGATGCAGTCGAGCTGGGTGATAAAATTTAGTTTTTAAGGTTCGATGTCTGAAAGATATGGATTCCCCCGTTCTGTTGGGTTTTTTGAACCGACAACCTCAGCATGTTTTACACTCCCAGTTAAAACTCTTAATCCTCCACAGATTCTCAGCGTTCCTGCAGTTTGTTCTGAGCGCCGTCATGAAGACGGTCCAGCGATCCGCGAGTCCCGGCTGGAACCAGAGTCCAATTAGTGCTGCGGATTCAGCTGTCAGGTTTCTGTTGGGTTTGAAAAGGCTAATCTGTGAAAGGAGCGAAGCCGCAGGGAAAAACAAGCGAGTCTCTAAGCAACGGTCGTCCAGCAGGAGGGAAAGGCCAGCGCCGCTGCTCTGCCTTCACTCCTGCAAACCGCTAATTGTTGCAAACAATCCTGGAGCCGCTTCAAACTGGACCACTGCAGACATTTACCCACAACTTAAAATTCAAGACGCCGCTTCCTTTTCTCCTCTAGAAGCCTTAAAAACAGGCGAGTGGTTCTTACTCTATTGAAAACAAAAAAGACTTCAGCAGTGGAAAGAGGTTGATGTTGAAAAGCTGCAGCAGAATCAGTGTTTGCATTTCTGTGCAGAGCTCACCGGGTCTGCAGCGCTGGCCGTCTGCTGCCAGCTCCTGGCCTGCAGGGACACACGCAGCTGTACTTGGGGAATGTTTGTTGATCTGTGGAGCAGGAAGACACAAGAAGCTGCAGCCGCATTTTCACTTTTCTGTGCACCAGTTGGTACCTGCAGAAAAACAAAACATGAATAAATCACTGAGTAACTGAAGCCAAATCAAGCTGGAGAACTTGTTCCACACCAGTTCTGGGTTAAACTGGGTGACCTTTGACCCCTCACCAGCCAGCTGGATCAGCTCATGGTAGACGATGACGTCCTGAGGGTCGTTCAGGTGCTGGCGAGCGTGACGACATCAGAACCAGAGAACTTGTTGGCGCCGAAGATGGCTTTGTTTTCACCGTCCGTCAGAAAACCCGATCCTGCCAACAGAACCAAACATGGCCGACTTTTACATACTGATCATTTCAGTAATCAATTATTCTGATCATGGTAATATTTTACAGATTTTTATTTGACTAAAGCCTTTTTGTACAATTAGAAATAATTCTGTAAACATTTTATTGCTTAAAAACTTTGTATTTGACTGTTATGTTTTATGAAACATTTTGAATTTGTGAAATGTGCTAAACAAATAAACTTTATTAAAAAGCAGCAGCATTTTTCAGTAAGTCAAATGAACGAAAGCTGAAGGCCAACGAACCTCGACACGGTGAGAGCGAATGGATGAGCCAGGAAGTCTGCAGACTAAATGAGGCCTAATCGATGTTCTTAGTGACCAGAGGATCAATAAGGCCTTAATCATCCAGAGTTCAAACTGATGAAACATGAGGATGGAGGCTCTATTAAAACATTCCTCACCATCTTCCATGTTCTTTCAGCAAACAGTTGAGACAGAGCTGGTTTTGGTTCCACCACTATTGACCTGCTGCTTTAGCCGCCATTGAAAGTTTTATTAAAAGTCTGTCTGTCAGGATTCCGGTTGTGAGAGCGTGTGCGTGAGAGTGTGAGTGGGAGTGTTACATCTTCTTTCAGCGAGGATCTTCGTGAGGAGCCTGTGGAGCCAGCGCAGGTGACGCTGATTTGCCTCATCAGCGTGCTGGAATAAAGGAGCGGCAGAATCCTCCAGTCATCCCTAGATGGTTAACGCTACCGGTAGTCACTCTGGCCTCACCTGTTGAAAACTTGTTTCTTGAACCTTGTTGTGTAACTCGAAGTTACTTACTCTCCGTATCCTGTTCGTTTCCAGGACTTTTTGTGTTCTCGTTTCAAGAAGCTCCTGAGATTGCCTGCCTGCTCCGCCGTTTCCACTGACTCCATCCTGTTCCAACCACCCGAGCTAACTCCTCGCACTCCCTCCGGCACCGTTGCACACCCTCACGCCGGATCCTGACGCCTCACCCCTAAGCTCTGGAAAATCCGCACCAATGTAACCAGCTCCTGATTCCTCCTCCGAACTCACATTCTGAACCCATTATAATTCAGCTCTCGTTTCAGGCCAACCTGGTCGAGCGACCCTCGCCGCATATCGAAGTCCAGAGGACTGAATTTTATTTGTCCTGTTGTAAATAAATCACTTACCTTTCTATCCAGTGTGTGGTTACTGCATGTGGGTCCGCAAGTTAAATCAAACCATGTCACTGTCAGTCTGCAGATCATGTGACCAAACCAGAAAACACACTGAAAACATAGAGAACAGCAAGAAAAAGGGAAAGTTATCAAAAATGTTCATACTCGAGGAAAGTATGATGTACTCCAAAATATGCTAAAGTAAAGTAGTGAAGTATTTTTACTTTGTTACTATACAACACTGAATCAAATAAATACACCACAAGATTCATTGTATTTCATTGAGATGTTAAGGAACAGACCACCACAAGGTCCAGAACCTTTGTGAAGTCAATGAAAGCGATTGATGGTTTTAAATACTTTACAAAAGAAAGTAAGATGCTTTTGTGTGAGTCAACGTGTCTCCTGCATCAGGTAAAGCTGCAAGTCTTTCAGGTTTTGTTTTACCACCTTTGCACATCTGATAGGCAACATTGTTGCCATTCTTCTTGACAAAGTAAAAAAAACAAACTCATCCAGTGTGAATGGAGACTGTCTGTGAGTATCGATTTACAAATCTTTTAAGAGATGCTGAATTGAGGTTTGGATTTTGTCTCTCATTCTAAATCAGGACATGGTTTAAGTAAATGAGTAGTTTTGACTGCGTGTCTAGGGATGTTGTCTGAGGTTTGTTCTCTAACAAACATCTGAGTACATCAGTCGACTGCTTTCTGACATCTAAAAATCATTTTATTTGGAGGAATCAAACTACAGCATATTTAAATTGATCTTTTTCTTAAGAAAACTTGAAAAACCATAGAACTATCTTCTTCCTCTTTGAAATTATACATTGTCTTGTGTTGTAGATAATGTAACATCCATTTGCTGCTGTAATGAGACAAATTATTAAACAGTTCAAGGATAAGTAATCTTTTGTAAGGCACACTACTTCAGTTTGGTTTAAAACATGGTGGCACAAGGCTGTCAGGTTCACCATCGCCCTCCACCTGGACAATTTAGCTGAACAAAACACCAAGGTCCAATAGGACCGGCAGTCAAAGTCAATAATTCCCCACATTGATCTGTTCTTTTTTTTCTGCTTTCTCGTGGGTCTCAAAACACAAAAGACTTGACATGTGATGTTCTCTTTGATAACTGCCTTTTCGGACGGCAATTGTGAGCTGATAGAACCAATGAACAAATTATTTACTTGGTGCTTGTGAAAGGTAGTTTCTTGTTTCAAAGGCTCCTGAAGTTGTCCACAGATCTCAGTCCTGCACCTTTTTCAAACGTAGCAGCAGGTGTTTTATTTCTGGCCGTGTCTTTTTGTCTTTCAAATATCCCTCTTTGACAAAATCCTTCAGCCACTGAAGCAGAAATAAAAGCCCTTTGTGGGATGGCTCACTTGCCAAAGTTTTATAGAGGACTTTAGCTCTGGCATATTCTTGTTTATATCCACATGTATTCCACACTCAGCACAAGACTAAGAAATCATGCAAGAATAACATGCAAGAAAGAGCATGACATGTACCGACCATCAGGCATGGAGTCTTTGAAATATAAACTGATTGGGTCTGGTTTTAATTTACAAAGTCAAACTGAAAATAGCAGCACATGAAGTCACAAAGTTGATAAAAGTCTGTCTTTAAAACATTGCTAACCTGTTTTTCACTTTTTGTCAAAAGATACTCAAAAGTTGTTGGCAGGTGGGTGACAATATGAATCTAACTGGTCAGTGATGTTGCCACGGTCATTTAAAAGGTTTAGTGGTCGACATAAAATGTTTGTTCAGATTAAGGAAGATTGTCTCATTCATGTTTGAGTCGTCAATGACGACTAATCTGTGATTTGGTAAAGCAAAATAATCCAAATCAGAGCAGAAAGCAGATGGCACTAAATTCATGCAAATGCAAATCTGCCCATCAATAATTTGCACTTGCTTATGCGACAGGTTGGGGTTGTTTTTAGTTCAGCCACAAACACAGAACATGCAGGAAAATGTTCAGAGAGAAAGATGTGCTTCTTTCACTTTTCATAACTTGACTGAGTAAAAACAGAACTGAGCTTCTGAATGCATATGATGCACAATTGTAGATTCCTAAAGGCCTCAGAATAATGCGTTTCTGTAGCTTGTTGATTTTATATCACAGAATGACAAGAATGCATCAAAAGCATTGAAAGCACTGATTAAAGTTTAGAAGGGATACGATTGGACAAACTGTGTGAACAAATTAAGGGGCAAAATCACAAAGATATTTCCAGTAGCTAATTGTGTGTGGACAATTTCAGCTAACTCTGAAACCAGCAACAGAAACATGTTTTCTAATTTCTTCACAAAGCCAATAGTCTTTCTCAGCTTCTCAGCAGTTTGTTCACTGATTTAGTTGATTGTCCTTGTCTGTCTGTCTATTTACGTAAAAAGTAGTAAAATAGTTGCAGAATTTGAAAAATGTGAATTTATTTGCACAAATTAGATTTCATGGCAAAAATACTGTGTGGTTAGAAATCCTGACAAATGGGAAAATAAAACGGTTGGCAACTCAGGTGTGTCAGAGACGTTGAATTAATCTTCTCCTTTATTGAGGTATCCCTTGTATTTTACAAATAATTTCTCATTTCTTCCAACAGATGCTTCACATGATCCTGCAGAGATTACTAAACTCAATTCAACAAATTTAACTGAGCACAATTTGGGTGAGTTGAACTGAGGAATCTTCTGCTTATTATGCTGATGGCCAGAAAAGGGATATCCAAGGAAAATGTTGAAGAGTCAGCTTCCTCATCATTTACTTTATACTATGCTACTATTAACTTGTATCAAACTTGGAGAAAAAATAAAACATGTGTCCAATTAATAACTTGTCTGTGGATGCTAATTTGGTACACAACAGTGGAGCAGTCCAGTCCCAACAGTTCCCCCAATAGTACCATAAACAATGGTACCACTTGTACCATTGTTTACCATGTTGTCCTTGTCAAACAATGTCCCTGTCCCTTTACCATCATTCCTCATTTCACAATGAGAACAGCAGTCAAACAGGACAGAGAATTAGGTTTTTTTTAAATTAGCACTAGATCTGCCAGCCACATTCCTGCACATATGCCAAACATACATCCAGCCCCATTACACACATCTTCACAAGCTGCACCTCATCATGTTCCTGCACCTTCAGCAGAGACACAGATGCAACCAATTCAATAGCATCTTCAAATAACAGCCACAGATTCACCTGCAGCAGAATGTATGAAGAAAATAATAAAACATATTGATAAGGGCTGATCATCATCATCAGTCGTGTTCCTACAATGTCACTGCTGGTGCATGTTTTTGTGCTCAAATAAAGCTGAGGACAATAATATCTGTTTAGGTAAATACATTTTAATATCTTACAGGATGCAGCATTTATTTTTGATCAATTATTCTCCAACAATCATTTTTACAAATACATGTAACCCATTTAGAAAGGAAAGAGAAGAAAAATGTTGATCTTGAAATGTTTCTATGCAGATGATGGAGAGAGAGGAGCAGAGCTGCAGAGAGGGTTGAGACGAGGCTTTATTCACAAGATCCATCTAATGGCCTTTACCACACAAAACGGGAACATTTAGGCATCATGGCTGAAAATGGTTCTGATGGCCCAAATCCAAGACCAGAGGAGAGTAACAGGTGTTTTCCCAAAGCTTACTGGTTTGGTTTACTGTCTAATGGAGAGAAAGTTGAAGGAGATTGGTTACTGTATTCCAGAAATACTAACAAAGTCTATTGTTTTGCATGAAAGCTCTTTGGAGAAGCTAAAGTTCCTGCCACGTGGCTTGTGGAGGGAATAATAACTGGCCATGTCTTTCAAAAACACTGAAGCCCATGAAACCAGTAGTTGTCACATAAACGCTTCTCTGATGTGGAAAGAAATGTGGCTTACGCCTCGGTAAGACTATTGATAGTGAACTGCAGAGAACCAGCAGCTGGAAAAGCAACTGGAGAAATGTGTTGGCTCCAGTTATTGACTGCATCCTCTTCCTTGCAGAGAGAAACTCGCCACTAAGGGGGAAAATTGTCAGCTAGGAAATCCTAAAACTGGAGCTTTTCTGTGAATCCTGGAGCTCAGAGCACGATCTGATGTCACACTGGCAGAACATGTTAGAAAGGCTGCAAACTCCAAACAAACCCCTGGATATCTGACATGCTGCTCAGAATGAACTGCTGGATTCAATATCAGAGTGTTTGGGCTAAATATCTGCCCAGACCAAAGCCTCCAAGGACTTTGCAGTGGAACTGGAATATTTCAAAGCAAGAGCAGGCCTCAGTCATCATTCCATATATTGATACAGATGGGAAGAAAAAAGTCTCTATTGCAGAGTCTTTTGTGGGTTTCACTGCTGTGAAGGACACAACTGGGAAAGGCCTCACACTAACAGGGTACTGGAGAGTTTGGGCTTGGATTTGGCTGATTGTAGAGGGCAAAGTTACCATAATGGCTCTAATATGAGGGCAATAAACAAGGCTGCTGAAGCTTTAATACAGCAAAGATGTCCAGAGGCTCCATTCATCCCCTGCTGCAGCCACAGCCTGAACCTTTTGTTATGTGATGCAGCCTCATCTAGCAGAGAGTCTAACTGTCTTTGGCACTGTCCAAAGATTGGACACCATCTTTGGGTCTTCTGTGGAGCATTTTATCAATAGTTTTACTGATATGGACATTTAATGCTAGTGCAGCACAAGTTAGTCTGGATCTTCCTGCAGCTTTAGATCACAGTTTTCTTCCTCTTAAACATGAATCTCTTTGAAGCCACTGCTTTCATTTCTTGTTGCTTTCATGGCTGTAGGGTCAAAGGTCAAGCTGGCGTCTTTCTTTGGCATCTTTTGTGATAATTACAGCGAGATGAGAAACTTGTGTTTCAGCAGCAGGAATGTTGTAAAGATGGATTGGCGACAGGATGACATGGGAAGCGATTCACATGAGTTTAAATGGAGTTTGAGGCCTGAAGCATCAGAGAAAGTTTGGATGAGACGGATAACAGGAATTTGGTCGGCATCTCTCAGAAACAGAGTCGTGTCATCAGCAACTGGACTGATACACATTTCTCCATCAGCAACTGGGATGCGGCGCATTTTGTTTCCAGAATAAATGTTGCAAGAAGTTGGGCTGCCATCAGGAATAAATAGGGGAAACTGGGCGGCCCAGTCTCTCTCCTCTGGATACTGGGAATCTGGGACAGGAACCAGTTTAACACAGCAGTTACCTTCTTGTAAAGAGGCTGGATATGAAATATGGCCTGAAAGCAAATGTTTCTAAGCTCCCATACGTAAAGCCGTCCTCTAGAGAGTCAGAAGCCTTATAAAAGTCCAACAAGCAAATCAAGCTGTTATCATTGATTGGTTCTGAAGGGTCCAGTAGATCCAGCACAAGCCTCAGGTTGTTTGTGTCTGTGGGACATGAAGCCTGATTGAGATTCATCAATAATAGAACTGAGGGTTTGTTTCATTCTTCTGGCCAAATCCAAACTTTCCAGTCATTGTTCAGTCAGCAAATAGGTCTCCAGTTGTCAATGGGTAACTTGTCTTTGCCAGCCTTTGGGATCAGAGTAATAAGGCCTTGTGTTAAAGTAGGAGGCAATTCTCCACCATCAATACTTTCTGAAAGAGCCTGAGAATAAAGGGACTCACATCTTTGACACATTTCTCATAAAGCTACTTGACAGCCCATCACTACCTGCTGATTGGTTGTTTTAAGGCTTCAAATATCCTCTTCTACTTCCTGTAGCGTGAGGTTAGCATCACACATTTTGTTCTCAGATCAACTTCACAATGTTTCATGGAGTCAATCAGAAAGAAGCTTTTTCATGGGAGTCTTCAGAGGAGTAGAGGTTGTTGTAGGAACTGGAACCAAATGAACCAAGAGTTTTATGGTCTGATACAATCTTGTCATGAACTTTAAGTGAGTCTAAAGTCTCATGAAGTTTAGATTGTTCTGAACCAAAACAGTAGGAAGAACACTGCTCCCCTTCCTCCAACCATCTGGCTCCAGACCTGACAAACGCGCCTCCAGCTTCTGTTTCTATATTTCATCCAGTTTAGTTTGACCTTCACTAAGGAGAGAAAGGTCATCCTCATGAAGGTCATCATGGCTGATCCTGGATAAAGAAGCTGTCTGAGAGCAAAGACTTTCTTCCTCTTGCCTTCTCTTGTCTGCAAGGTTCCTGCTGAAGGATCTGCTGGATTTTCCTCTGTCATATTTGAACAGTTCCCAAAAAGGACTAAAGGAGTTTTGTCTCCAGGCTTTTCCTCCCAGCGGGATTTAATCAGGGATCTGATGCTTTCAGTAACATCCTCATATGAGAGAAGACTGTTGTTCCTCTTCCAACAGACGGCTCTAGGAATGCCGGGCGTCCAGAGCCAAAGGCTTAACGGGATTATTTCACGGTCAGAGAAAGGAGCAGGGTGCGTATCAATATTAACAGCAGCAGAACCGACTGGCTTTGATACCAGCCAAAAGTCAATACGGACTTTTTAGAAAGGTCTTTGGTAGGGAGGAAAAGATCCGGTTTATTGCTGCCGATTTCGATACCGATCACCATGAGGCCCATCTTTGCTGATCGCCTGGATCCGCTGATTTTTTTCATCTTAGTTAGAAATGATACTATGTGATGTGGCAAAATTAAAATGGATCTGCTTATAAATTCACCTCATTAACGTAAACATGCAACAAACTTGCAGGCACAAAACAGCAGCTACTGAGTCAAAAGAAGAGAAAAACCTGCAACCAGTTCAACATGAACAGTAAAGTTCTCTGTAGCATAAATTATACATGAGCCAATAATCTCACAACATTATTATATCAAATAATGTCCAGTAAAACAGGGAAACATTCATTCAAAGTAAAAATGCAGCTTGAACCAAAATCTATGATCCAAAGTTAATGAATCAAAACTTCCTGAGAGCAGCTAATGATTAACACTGGTTAGATAGCAGAATAATGCAGATTATGGATAGCTAGATGATAAATGCAGGTATTGGTTAGCTAGATGATTAAAGCTGGCTCTGGTTAGCTAGTTGATTAACACTGGTTCTGGTTAACTAGCTAAGTAATGCTGGTTCTGGTTAGCTAGCTGATCAATGCTGGCTCTGGTAAGTTAGCTGATTATTGCTGGTTCTGGTTAGCTAGCTGATCAATGCTGGCTCTGGTTAGCTAGCTGCGTAATAAAGGTTCTGGTTACCTAGCTAAATAATGCAGATTCTGGTTAGCTAGCTGATTAATTATTGTTCTGATTATCTAGCTGAATAATGCTGGTTCTGGTTAGCTAGCTAATTAACGCTGGTTCTGGTTAGCTAGTTAAATAATGCAGGTTCTGGTTAGCTAGCTGATTAATGCTTGATCTGGTTAGCAAGCTGCATAATGCAGGTTCTGGTTAGCTAGCTGATTAACGCTGGTTCTGGTTAGCTAGATGATAAATGCAGGTATTGGTTAGCTAGATGATTAAAGCTGGTTCTGGTTAACTAGCTAATTAATGATGGTTCTGGTTAGCTAGTTGATTAACGCTGGTTCTGGTTAACTAGCTAAGTAATGTTGGTTCTGGTTAGCTAGTTGATTAATGCTTGATCTAGTTAGCTAGCTAATTAATGCTGGTTTTGGTTAGCTAGCTGATTAACGCTGGTTCTGGTTAGCTAGCTGCGTAATAAAGGTTCTGGTTACCTAGCTAAATAATGCAGATTCTGGTTAGCTAGTTGATTAATGCTTGATCTGGTTAGCTAGCTGCATAATGCAGGTTCTGGTTAGCTAGCTGATTAACGCTGGTTCTGGTTAGCTAGATGATAAATGCAGGTATTGGTTAGCTAGATGATTAAAGCTGGTTCTGGTTAACTAGCTAAGTAACGCTGGTTCTGGTTAGCTAGTTGAATAATGCAGGTTCTGGTTAGCTAGTTGATTAATGCTTGATCTGGTTAGCTAGCTAATTAATGGTTCTGGTTAGCTAGTTGATTAATGCTGGTTCTGGTTAACTAGCTAAGTAATGCTGGTTCTGGTTAGTTAGTTGATTAATGCTTGATCTGGTTAGCTAGCTAATTAATGCTGGTTCTGGTTAGCTAGTTGATTAATGCTTGATCTGGTTAGCTAGCTGCATAATGCAGGTGCTGGTTAGCTAGTGATTAACGCTGGTTCTGTTAGCTAGCTGCGTAATAAAGGTTCTGGTTAGCTAGTTGAATAATGCAGATTCTGGTTAGCTAGCTGATTAATTATTATTCTGATTATCTAGCTGAATAATGCTGGTTCTGGTTAGCTAGCTAATTAACGCTGGTTCTGGTTAGCTAGTTATATAATGCAGATTCTGGTTAGCTAGCTGATTAATGCTTGATCTGGTTAGCTAGCTGCATAATGCAGGTTCTGGTTAGCTAGCTGATTAATGCTTGATCTGGTTAGCTAGCTGCATAATGCAGGTTCTGGTTAGCTAGGTGATGAATGCAGGTTCTGGTTAGCTAGGTGATGAATGCAGGTTCTGGTTAGCTAGCTGATTAATGCTGGTTCTGGTTAGCTAGCTGCATAATGCAGGTTCTGGTTAGCTAGTTGAATAATTCAGATTCTGGTTAGCTAGCTGATTAATTATTGTTCTGATTATCTAGCTGAATAATGCTGGTTCTGGTTAGCTAGCTAATTAACGCTGGTTCTCGTTAGCTAGTTAAATAATGCAGGTTCTGGTTAGCTAGCTGATTAATGCTTGATCTGGTTAGCTAGCTGCATAATGCAGGTTCTGGCTAGCTGATTAATGCTTGATCTGGGCTAGCTGCATAATGCAGGTTCTGGTTAGCTAGGTGATGAATGCAGGTTCTGGTTAGCTAGTGATGAACCCTGGTTCTGGTTAGCTAGTTGAATAATGCAGGTTCTGGTTAGCTAGGGATGAATGCAGGTTCTGGTTAGCCATTAAAATGGATCTGCTTATAAATTCATCTAATTAACGTAAACATGCAACAAACTTGCAGCACAAAACAGCAGCTACTGAGTCAAAAGAAGAGAAAAACCTGCAACCAGTTCAACAACATGAACAGTAAAGTTCTCTGTAACATAAATTATACATGAGCCAATAATCTCACAACATTATTATATAAAATAATGTCCAGTAAAACAGGGAAATATTCATTCAAAGTAAAAATACAGGTTGAACAAAATTCAATGTCAAAGTTAATGAATCAAAACTTCCTGAGAGCAGCTAATGATTAACACTGGTTAGATAGCAGAATAATGCAGATTATAGATAGCTAGATGATGAATGCAGGTGCTAGTTAGCTAGCTTAATAATGCTGGTTCTGGTTAGCTAGTTAAATAATGCAGGTTCTGGTTAGCTAGCTGATTAATGCTTGATCTGGTTAGCTAGCTGCATAATGCAGGTTCTGATTAGCTAGCTGATTAATGCTTGATCTGGTTAGCTAGCTGCATAATGCAGGTTCTGGTTAGCTAGGTGATGAATGCAGGTGCTGTTAGCTAGCTGAATAATGCAGGTTCTGGTTAGTTAGCTGATTAACGCTGGTTCTGGTTAGCTAGCTGATTATGGTTGGTTCTGGTTAGCTAGGTGATGAATGCTGGTGCTGGTGAGCTAGATTATTAATGCTGGTTCCTTTTAGCTAGCTGATTAACGCTGATTCTGGTAAGCTAGCTGATTAACGTGGTTCTGGTTAGCTAGATGATAAATGCAGGTATTGGTTAGCTAGATGATTAAAGCTGGTTCTGGTTAACTAGCTAAGTAACGCTGGTTCTGGTTAGCTAGTTGAATTAATGCAGGTTCTGGTAGCTAGTTGATTAATGCTTGATCTGGTTAGCTATAATTAATGCTGGTTCTGGTTAGCTAGTTGATTAATGCTGGTTCTGGTTAACTAGCTAAGTAATGCTGGTTCTGGTTAGTTAGTGATTAATGCTTGATCTGGTTAGCTAGCTAATTAATGCTGGTTCTGGTTAGCTAGTTGATCAATGCTTGATCTGGTTAGCTAGCTGCATAATGCAGGTCTGGTTAGCTAGTTGATTAACGCTGGTTCTGTTTAGCTAGCTGCGTAATAAAGGTTCTGGTTAGCTAGTGAATAATGCAGATTCTGGTTAGCTAGCTGATTAATATTATTCTGATTATCTAGCTGATAATGCTGGTTCTGGTTAGCTAGCTAATTAACGCTGGTTCTGGTTAGCAAGTTATATAATGCAGATTCTGGTTAGCTAGCTGATTAATGCTTGATCTGGTTAGCTAGCTGCATAATGCAGGTTCTGGTTAGCTAGTTGATTAATGCTTGATCTGGTTAGCTAGCTGCATAATGCAGGTTCTGGTTAGCTAGGTGATAATGCAGGTTCTGGTTAGCTAGGTGATGAATGCAGGTTCTGGTTAGCTAGCTGATTAATGCTGGTTCTGGTTAGCTAGCTGCATAATGCAGGTTTCTGGTTAGCTAGTTGAATAATTCAGATTCTGGTTAGCTAGCTGATTAATTATTGTTCTGATTATCTAGCTGAATAATGCTGGTTCTGGTTAGCTAGCTAATTGCTGGTTCTCGTTAGCTAGTTAAATAATGCAGGTTCTGGTTAGCTAGCTGATTAATGCTTGATCTGGTTAGCTAGCTGCATAATGCAGGTTCTGGTTATCTAGCTGATTAATGCTTGATCTGGTTCTAGCTGCATAATGCAGGTCTGGTTAGCTAGGTGATGAATGCAGGTTCTGGTTAGCTAGGTGATGAACCCTGGTTCTGGTTAGCTAGTTGAATAATGCAGGTTCTGGTTAGCTAGGGGATGAATGCAGGTTCTGGTTAGCCATTAAAATGGATCTGCTTATAAATTCATCTAATTAACGTAAACATGCAACAAACTTGCAGGCACAAAACAGCAGCTACTGAGTCAAAAGAAGAGAAAAACCTGCAACCAGTTCAACAACATGAACAGTAAAGTTCTCTGTAACATAAATTATACATGAGCCAATAATCTCACAACATTATATATAAAATAATGTCCAGTAAAACAGGGAAATATTCATTCAAAGTAAAAATACAGGTTGAACAAAATTCAATGATTCAAAGTTAATGAATCAAAACTTCCTGAGAGCAGCTAATGATTAACACTGGTTAGATAGCAGAATAATGCAGATTATAGATAGCTAGATGATGAATGCAGGTGCTAGTTAGCTACTTAATAATGCTGGTTCTGGTTAGCTAGTTAAATATGCAGGTTCTGGTTAGCTAGCTGATTAATGCTTGATCTGGTTAGCTAGCTGCATAATGCAGGTTCTGATTAGCTAGCTGATTAATGCTTGATCTGGTTAGCTAGCTGCATAATGCAGGTTCTGTTAGCTAGGTGATGAATGCAGGTGCTGTTAGCTAGCTGAATAATGCAGGTTCTGGTTAGTTAGCTGATTACGCTGGTTCTGGTTAGCTAGCTGATATGGTTGGTTCTGGTTAGCTAGGTGATGAATGCTGGTGCTGGTAAGCTAGATGATTAACGCTGGTTCCTTTAGCTAGCTGATTAACGCTGATTCTGGTAAGCTAGCTGATTAACGCTGGTTCTGGTTAGCTAGATGATAAATGCAGGTATGGTTAGCTAGATGATTTAAAGCTGGTTCTGGTTAACTAGCTAAGTAACGCTGGTTCTGGTTAGCTAGTTGAATAATGCAGGTTCTGGTAGCTAGTTGATTAATGCTTGATCTGGTTAGCTAGCTAATTAATGCTGGTTCTGGTTAGCTAGTTGATTAATGCTGGTTCTGGTAACTAGCTAAGTAATGCTGGTTCTGGTTAGTTAGTTGATTAATGCTTGATCGGTTAGCTAGCTAATTAATGCTGGTTCTGGTAGCTAGTTGATCAATGCTTGATCTGGTTAGCTAGCTGCATAATGCAGGTGCTGGTTAGCTAGTTGATTACGCTGGTTCTGTTTAGCTAGCTGCGTAATAAAGGTTCTGGTTAGCTAGTTGAATAATGCAGATTCTGGTTAGCTAGCTGATTAATTATTATTCTGATTATCTAGCTGAATAATGCTGGTTCTGGTTAGCTAGCTAATTAACGCTGGTTCTGGTTAGCAAGTTATATAATGCAGATTCTGGTTAGCTAGCTGATTAATGCTTGATCTGGTTAGCTAGCTGCATAATGCAGGTTCTGGTTAGCTAGTTGATTAATGCTTGATCTGGTTAGCTAGCTGCAAATGCAGGTTTGGTTAGCTAGGTGATGAATGCAGTTCTGGTTAGCTAGGTGATGAATGCAGGTTCTGGTTAGCTAGCTGATTAATGCTGGTTCTGGTTAGCTAGCTGCATAATGCAGGTTCTGGTTAGCTAGTTGAATAATTCAGATTCTGGTTAGCTAGCTGATTAATTATTGTTCTGATTATCTAGCTGAATAATGCTGGTTCTGTTAGCTAGCTAATTAACGCTGGTTCTCGTTAGCTAGTTAAATAATGCAGGTTCTGGTTAGCTAGCTGATAATGCTTGATCTGGTTAGCTAGCTGCATAATGCAGGTTCTGGTTATCTAGCTGATTAATGCTTGATCTGGTTAGCTAGCTGCATAATGCAGGTTCTGGTTAGCTAGGTGATGAATGCAGGTTCTGGTTAGCTAGGTGATGAACCCTGGTTCTGGTTAGCTAGTTGAATAATGCAGGTTCTGGTTAGCTAGGGGATGAATGCAGGTTCTGGTTAGCCATTAAAATGGATCTGCTTATAAATTCATCTAATTAACGTAACATGCAACAAACTTGCAGGCACAAAACAGCAGCTACTGAGTCAAAAGAAGAGAAAAACCTGCAACCAGTTCAACAACATGAACAGTAAAGTTCTCTGTAACATAAATTATACATGAGCCAATAATCTCACAACATTATTATATAAATAATGTCCAGTAAAACAGGGAAATATTCATTCAAAGTAAAAATACAGGTTGAACAAAATTCAATGATTCAAAGTTAATGAATCAAAACTTCCTGAGAGCAGCTAATGATTAACACTGGTTAGATAGCAGAATAATGCAGATTATAGATAGCTAGATGATGAATGCAGGTGCTAGTTAGCTAGCTTAATAATGCTGGTTCTGGTTAGCTAGTTAAATAATGCAGGTTCTGGTTAGCTAGCTGATTAATGCTTGATCTGGTTAGCTAGCTGCATAATGCAGGTTCTGATTAGCTAGCTGATTAATGCTTGATCTGGTTAGCTAGCTGCATAATGCAGGTTCTGGTTAGCTAGGTGATGAATGCAGGTGCTGTTAGCTAGCTGAATAATGCAGGTTCTGGTTAGTTAGCTGATAACGCTGGTTCTGGTTAGCTAGCTGATTATGGTTGGTTCTGGTTAGCTAGGTGATGAATGCTGGTGCTGGTGAGCTAGATTATTAATGCTGGTTCCTTTTAGCTAGCTGATTAACGCTGATTCTGGTAAGCTAGCTGATTAACGATGGTTCTGGTTAGCTAGCTGAATAATGCAGATTATGGTTAGCAAGATGATTAATGCAGGTATTGGTCAGCTACATGATTAAAGCTGGTTCTGGTTAGCTAGCTTATTAACGCAGGTTCCATTAGCTAGCTGATTAATGCAGGTTTTTGGTTAGCTAGCTGATTAATGCAGGTTCTGGTTAGCTAGCTGATTAACACTGGTTCTGGTTAGCTAGCTAATTAATGCTGTTTCTGGTAAGCTAGCTGATTAATGATGGTTCTGGTTATCTTGCTGAATAATGCAAATTCTGGTTAGCTAGGTGATGAATGCTGGTGCTGGTTTTGCTAGATGATTAACACTAGTTCTGGTTAGCTAGCTGCATAATGCAGATTATGGTTAGCAAGGTGATTAATGCAGGTATTGGTTAGCTACATGATTAACGCTGGTTCTGGTTAGCTAGTTGAATAATGCAGGTTCTGGTTAGCTAGCTGATTAATGCTTGATCTGGTTAGCTAGCTGCATATGCAGGTTCTGGTTAGTTATCTGATTAATGCTGATTCTGGTTAGCTAGCTGTGTAACGCAGGTTCTAGTTAGCTAGCTGATTAATGCATCTTCTGGATAGGCAGATGATGAATGCAGTTGCTAGTTACATGCTGATAATGCAAGTTCTGGTTAGCTAGCTGATTAACTGGTTCTGGTTAACTAGTTGATTAATGCTTGATCTAGTTAGCTAGCTGCATAATGCAGGTGCTGGTTAGCTAGCTGATTAACACTGGTTCTGGTTAGCTAGTTGATTAATGCTTGATCTGGTTAGCTAGCTGCATAATGCAGGTGCTGGTTAGCTAGCTGATTACGCTGGTTCTGGTTAGCTAGGCTGCGTAATAAAGGTTCTGGTTAGCTGGCTGATTAATGCAGGTTCTGGTTTGCTAGCTGATTAACGCTGGTTCTGGTTAGCTAGCTGCGTAATAAAGGTTCTGGTTAGCTAGCTGATTATGTTTGATGTGGTTAGCTGGCTGCATAATGCTGTTTCTTGTTAGCTAGCTGATTAATGCTGGTTCTGGTTAGCTAGCTGATAATGCTTTTCCTGGTTAGCTAGCTGATTAATGCTGGTTTCTGGTTAGCTAGTTGAATAATGCAGATTCTGGTTAGCTAGCTGATTAATTATTGTTCTGATTATCTAGGGCTAATTAACGCTGGTTATGGTTAGCTAGCTAATTAACGCTGGTTGGTTAGCTAGTTGAATAATGCAGGTTCTGTTAGCTAGCTGATTAATGCTTGATCTGGTTAGCTAGCTGCATATGCGGTTCTGGTTAGCTAGCTGATTAATGCTTGATCTGGTTAGCTAGCTGCATAATGCAGGTTCTGGTTAGCTAGGTGATGAATGCAGGTTCTGGTTAGCTAGGTGATGAACCCTGGTTCTGGTTAGCTAGTTGAATAATGCAGGTTCTGGTTAGCTAGCTGAACAATGCATGTTCTGGTTAGTTAGCTGATTAACCTGGTTCTGGTTAGCTAGTTGAATAAAGCAGGTTCTGGTTAGCTAGCTGATTAATGCTTGATCTGGTTTAGCTAGCTGCATAATGCAGGTTCTGGTTAGCTAGCTGATTAATGCTTAATCTGGTTAGCTAGCTGCATAATGCAGGTCTGGTTTAGCTAGTGATGAATGCAGGTTGGTTAGCTAGGTGATGAACGCTGGTTCTGGTTAGCTAGTCATATGCAGGTTCTGGTTAGCTAGCTGATTAATGCTTGAACTGGTTAGCTAGCTGCATAATGCAGGTTCTGGTTAGCTAGGTGATGAATGCAGGTGCTGTTAGCAAGCTGATTAACGCAGGTTCTGGTTAGCTAGGTGATGAACGCTGGTTCTGTTTAGCTAGGTGATGAACGCTGGTTCTGGTTAGCTAGCTGCATAATCCAGGTTTCTTGTTAGCTAGGTGATGAATCCAGGTCTGTTAGCTAGCTGATTAAAGCTGGTTCTGGTTAGCTAGCTGAATAGTGCAGGTTCTGGTTAGTTAGCTGATTAACGCTGGTTCTGGTTAGCTAGCTCATTATGTTTAGTTATGGTTAGCTAGATTATTAAAGCTTTTTCTAGTTAGCTAGCTGGTTAACGCTGGTTCTCGTTATCTTGCTGAATAATGCAATTCTGGTGAGCTAGATTATTAATGCTTGATCTAGTTAGCTAGCTGCATAATGCAGGTGCTGGTTAGCTAGCTGATTAACTCTGGTTCTGGTTAGCTAGTTGATTAATGCTTGATCTGGTTAGCTAGCTGCATAATGTTTTTCCTGGTTATGGTTAGCTAGCTAATTAACGCTGGTTCTGGTTAGCTAGTTGAATAATGCAGGTTCTGGTTAGCTAGTTAATTAATGCTTGATCTGGTTAGCTAGCTGCATAATGCAGGTTCTGGTTAGCTAGCTGATTAATGCTTGATCTGGTTAGCTAGCTGCATAATGCAGGTTCTGGTTAGCTAGGTGATGAATGAAGGTTCTGGTTAGCTAGGTGATGAACCCTGGTTTTGGTTAGCTAGTTGAATAATGCAGGTTTCTGGTTAGCTAGTTGATGAATGCAGGTTCTGGTTAGCTAGTTGAATAATGCAGGTTCTGGTTAGCTAGCTGAACAATGCAGATTATGGTTAGCTAGCTGATTAATGATGCTTCTGGTTAGCCAGCTGAATAATGCTGGTTTGTGGTTAGCTAGCTGATTAACGCCTATTCTGGTTAGCTAGATCATGAATGCTTGATCTGGTTAGCTAGCTGATTAATGCCGATTCTGGTAAGCTAGATCATGAATGCTTGATCTGGTTAGCTAGCTGATTAATGCTTGATCTGGTTAGCTAGCTGCATAATGCAGGTTTCTGGTTAGCAAGTTGAATAATGCAGGTTCTGGTTAGCTAGCTGATTAACCAGGTTCTGGTTAGCTAGGTGATGAATTCAGGTTCTGGTTAGCTAGCTGCATAATGCAGGTTCTGGTTAGCTAGGAGATGAATGCAGGTGCTGTTAGCTAGATTAACGCAGGTTCTGGTTAGCTAGGTGATGACGCTGGTTCTGGTTAGCTAGTTGAATAATGCAGGTTCTGGTTAGCTAGGTGATGAATGCAGGTTCTGGTTAGCTAGGGTGATGAACGCTGGTTTCTGGTTAGCTAGCTGATTAATGCTTGATCTGGTTAGCTAGCTGCATAATGCAGGTTCTGGTTAGCTAGGTGATGAATGCAGGTGCTGTTAGCTAGCTGAATGCAGGTTCTGGTTAGTTAGCTGATTAACGCTGGTTCTGGTTAGCTAGCTGATTATGGTTGGTTCTGGTTAGCTAGGTGATGAATGCTGGTGCTGGTGAGCTAGATTATTAATTCTGGTTCCTTTTAGCTAGCTGATTAAACGCTGATTCTGGTAAGCTAGCTGATTAACGATGGTTTGGTTAGCTAGCTGAATAATGCAGATTATGGTTAGCAAGATGATTAATGCAGGTATTGGTTAGCTACATGATTAAAGCTGGTTCTGGTTAGCTAGCTTATTAACGCAGGTTCCATTTAGCTAGCTGATTAATGCAGGTTCTGGTTAGCTAGCTGAATAATGCAGATTATGGTTAGCAAGATGAATAATGCAGATTATAGTTAGCTAGCTGATTAACACCGATTCTGGTTAGCTAGATGATGAATGCTTGATCTGGTTAGCTAGCTGCATAATGCCGGTTCTGGTTAGCAAGGTGAATAATGCAGGTTCTGGTTAGCTATCTGATTAATGCTGGTTCTGGTTAGCTAGCTGATTATGGTTGGTTCTGGTTAGCTAGGTGATGAATGCAGGTGCTGTTAGCTAGCTGATTAAAGCTGGTTCTGGTTAGCTAGCTGAATAATGCAGATTCTGTTTAGTTAAATGATTAAAGCTTTTTCTGGTTAGCTAGCTGGTTAACGCTGGTTCTGTTTATCTTGCTGAATAATGCAAATTCTAGTTAGCTAGGTGATGAATGCTGGTGCTGGGTGAGCTAGATTATTAATGCTGGTTCCTTTAGCTAGCTGATTAATGCTGGTTCTGGTTAGCTAGCTGCATAATGCAGGTTCTGGTTAGCTAGTTGAATAATGCAGTTTCTGGTTAGCTAGCTGAACAATGCAGGTTTTGGTTAGCTATGTGATGAATGCAGGTTCTGGTTAGCTAGGTGATGAACCCTGGTTCTGGTTAGCTAGTTGAATAATGCAGGTTCTGGTTAGCTAGGTGATTAATACTTGATCTGGTTAGCTAGCTGCATAATGCCGGTTCTGGTTAGCTAGGTGATGGATGCAGGTGCTGTTAGCTAGCTGATTAACGCAGGTTCTGGGTAGCTAGGTGACGAACGCTGGTTCTGGTTAGCTAGTTGAATAATGCAGGTTCTGGTTAGCTAGCTGATTAATGCTTGATCTGGTTAGCTAGCTGCGTAATGCAGGTTCTGGTTAGCTAGCTGATTAAAGCTTGATCTGGTTAGGTAGCTGCATGCAGGTTCTGGTTAGCTAGCTGAATAATGCAGGTTCTGGTTAGTTAGCTGATTAACGCTGGTTCTGGTTAGCTAGCTGATTATGGTTGGTTCTGGTTAGCTAGGTGATGAATGCAGGTGCTGTTAGCTAGCTGATTAAAGCTGGTTCTGGTTAGCTAGCTGAATAATATAGGTTCTGGTTAATTAGATGATTAAAGCTTTTTCTGGTTAGCTAGCTGGTTAACGTTGTTCTGGTTATCTTGCTGAATAATGCAAATTCTAGTTAGCTAGGTGATGAATGCTGGTGCTGGTGAGCTAGATTATTAATGCTGGTTCCTTTTTAGCTGATTAACGCTGATTCTGGTTAGCTAGCTTATTAACGCAGGTTCCAGTTAGCTAGCTGATTTATGCAGGTTCTGTTTAGCTAGATGAATAATGCAGATTATGGTTAGCTAGCTGATTAATGATGCTTCTGGTTAGCCAGCTGAATAATGCTGGTTGTGGTTAGCTAGCTGATTAACGCCTATTCTGGTTAGCTAGATCATGAATGCTTGATCTGGTTAGCTAGCTGATTAATGCTTGATCTGGTTAGCTAGCTGCATAATGCAGGTTTGGTTAGCAAGTTGAATAATGCAGGTTCTGGTTAGCTAGCTGATTAACGCAGGTTCTGGTTAGCTAGGTGATGAATTCAGGTTCTGGTTAGCTAGCTGCATAATGCAGGTTCTGGTTAGCTAGGAGATGAATGCAGGTGCTGTTAGCTAGCTGATTAACGCAGGTTCTGGTTAGCTAGGTGATGAACGCTGGTTCTGGTTAGCTAGTTGAATAATGCAGGTTCTGGTTAGCTAGGTGATGAATGCAGGTTCTGGTTAGCTAGGTGATGAACGCTGGTTCTGGTTAGCTAGCTGATTAATGCTTGATCTGGTTAGCTAGCTGCATAATGCAGGTTCTGGTTAGCTAGGTGATGAATGCAGGTGCTGTTAGCTAGCTGAATAATGCAGGTTCTGGTTAGTTAGTGATTAACGCTGGTTCTGGTTAGCTAGCTGATTATGGTTGGTTCTGGTTAGCTAGGTGATGAATGCTGGTGCTGGTGAGCTAGATTATTAATTCTGGTTCCTTTTAGCTAGCTGATTAACGCTGATTCTGGTAAGCTAGCTGATTAACGATGGTTCTGGTTAGCTAGCTGAATAATGCAGATTATGGTTAGCAAGATGATTAATGCAGGTATTGGTTAGCTACATGATTAAAGCTGGTTCTGGTTAGCTAGCTTATTAACGCAGGTTCCATTTAGCTAGCTGATTAATGCAGGTTCTGGTTAGCTAGCTGAATAATGCAGATTATGGTTAGCAAGATGAATAATGCAGATTATAGTTAGCTAGTGATTAACACCGATTCTGGTTAGCTAGATGATGAATGCTTGATCTGGTTAGCTAGCTGCATAATGCCGGTTCTGGTTAGCAAGGTGAATAATGCAGGTTCTGGTTAGCTAGCTGATTAACGCTGGTTCTGGTTAGCTAGCTGATTATGGTTGGTTCTGGTTAGCTAGGTGATGAATGCAGGTGCTGTTAGCTAGCTGATTAAAGCTGGTTCTGGTTAGCTAGCTGAATAATGCAGATTCTGTTTAGTTAAATGATTAAAGCTTTTTCTGGTTAGCTAGCTGGTTAACGCTGGTTCTGTTTATCTTGCTGAATAATGCAAATTCTAGTTAGCTAGGTGATGAATGCTGGTGCTGGTGAGCTAGATTATTAATGCTGGTTCCTTTTAGCTAGCTGATTAATGCTGGTTCTGGTTAACAAGCTCATTAATTCTGGTTCTGGTAAGCTGGCTTATTAATGTAGTTTCTGGTTAGTTAGCTGAACAATGCAGGTTTTGGTTAGCTATGTGATGAATGCAGGTTCTGGTTAGCTAGGTGATGAACCCTGGTTCTGTTAGCTAGTTGAATAATGCAGGTTCTGGTTAGCTAGGTGATTAATACTTGATCTGGTTAGCTAGCTGCATAATGCCGGTTCTGGTTAGCTAGGTGATGGATGCAGGTGCTGTTAGCTAGCTGATTAACGCAGGTTCTGGGTAGCTAGGTGACGACGCTGGTTCTGGTTAGCTAGTTGAATAATGCAGGTTCTGGTTAGCTAGCTGATTAATGCTTGATCTGGTTAGCTAGCTGCGTAATGCAGGTTTCTGGTTAGCTAGCTGATTAAAGCTTGATCTGGTTAGGTAGCTGCATAATGCAGGTTCTGTTAGCTAGCTGAATAATGCAGGTTCTGGTTAGTTAGCTGATTAACGCTGGTTCTGGTTAGCTAGCTGATTATGGTTGGTTCTGGTTAGCTAGGTGATGAATGCAGGTGCTGTTAGCTAGCTGATTAAAGCTGGTTCTGGTTAGCTAGCTGAATAATATAGGTTCTGGTTAATTAGATGATTAAAGCTTTTTCTGGTTAGCTAGCTGGTTAACGTTGGTTCTGGTTATCTTGCTGAATAATGCAAATTCTAGTTAGCTAGGTGATGAATGCTGGTGCTGGTGAGCTAGATTATTAATGCTGGTTCCTTTTAGCTAGCTGATTAACGCTGATTCTGGTTAGCTAGCTTATTAACGCAGGTTCCAGTTAGCTAGCTGATTTATGCAGGTTCTGTTTAGCTAGATGAATAATGCAGATTATGGTTAGCTAGCTGATTAATGATGCTTCTGGTTAGCCAGCTGAATAATGCTGGTTGTGGTTAGCTAGCTGATTAACGCCTATTCTGGTTAGCTAGATCATGAATGCTTGATCTGGTTAGCTAGCTGATTAATGCTTGATCTGGTTAGCTAGCTGCATAATGCAGGTTCTGGTTAGCAAGTTGAATAATGCAGGTTCTGGTTAGCTAGCTGATTAACGCAGGTTCTGGTTAGCTAGGTGATGAATTCAGGTTCTGGTTAGCTAGCTGCATAATGCAGGTTCTGGTTAGCTAGGAGATGAATGCAGGTGCTGTTAGCTAGCTGATTAACGCAGGTTCTGGTTAGCTAGGTGATGAACGCTGGTTCTGGTTAGCTAGTTGAATAATGCAGGTTCTGGTTAGCTAGGTGATGAATGCAGGTTCTGGTTAGCTAGGTGATGAACGCTGGTTTCTGGTTAGCTAGCTGATTAATGCTTGATCTGGTTAGCTAGCTGCATAATGCAGGTTCTGGTTAGCTAGGTGATGAATGCAGGTGCTGTTAGCTAGCTGAATAATGCAGGTTTCTGGTAAGTTAGCTGATTATTGCTGGTTCTGGTTAGCTAGCTGATTATGGTTGGTTCTGGTTAGCTAGGTGATGAATGCTGGTGCTGTGAGCTAGATTATTAATGCTGGTTCCTTTTAGCTAGCTGATTAACGCTGATTCTGGTAAGCTAGCTGATTAACGATGGTTCTGGTTAGCTAGCTGAATAATGCAGATTATGGTTAGCAAGATGATTAATGCAGGTATTGGTTAGCTACATGATTAAAGCTGGTTCTGGTTAGCTAGCTTATTAACGCAGGTTCCATTTAGCTAGCTGATTAATGCAGGTTCTGGTTAGCTAGCTGAATAATGCAGATTATGGTTAGCAAGATGAATAATGCAGATTATAGTTAGCTAGCTGATTAACACCGATTCTGGTTAGCTAGATGATGAATGCTTGATCTGGTTAGCTAGCTGCATAATGCCGGTTCTGGTTAGCAAGGTAAATAATGCAGGTTCTGGTTAGCTAGCTGATTAACGCTGGTTCTGGTTAGCTAGCTGATTATGGTTGGTTCTGGTTAGCTAGGTGATGAATGCAGGTGCTGTTAGCTAGCTGATTAAAGCTGTTCTGGTTAGCTAGCTGAATAATGCAGATTCTGTTTAGTTAAATGATTAAAGCTTTTTCTGGTTAGCTAGCTGGTTAACGCTGGTTCTGTTTATCTTGCTGAATAATGCAAATTCTAGTTAGCTAGGTGATGAATGCTGGTGCTGGTGAGCTAGATTATTAATGCTGGTTCCTTTTAGCTAGCTGATTAATGCTGGTTCTGGTTAGCTAGCTGCATAATGCAGGTTCTGGTTAGCTAGTTGAATAATGCACGTTCTGGTTAGCTAGCTGATTAACGCTGGTTCTGGTTTGCTAGCTGATTAACGCAGGTTCCATTTAGCTAGCTGATTAATGCTGGTTGTTGTTAGACAGCTGTGTAATAAATGTTCTGGTTAGCTAGCTGATTAATGCTTGATCTGGTTAGCTAGCTGCATAATGCAGGTTCTGGTTAGCTAGCTGATTAATGCTTGTTTTGGTTAGCTAGTTGATTAATGCTTGTTTTGTTAGCTAGCTGATTAATGCTTGTTTTGGTTAGCTAGTTGATTAATGCTTGTTTTGGTTAGCTAGCTGCCTAATCAAATCAAATCAAATTTTATTTGTATAGCACATTTCAGCAGCAAGGCATTTCAAAGTGCTTTACATCATAAACACAAGAACACAAGTCATGCAACATATAATAAACAATACATTGTTACATATTACATTTTAAATAAAGTTCTAAACAGTGTGTTTTTAGTTGAGATTTAAAGGAAATCAGGGTTTCCGCTGTTTTACAGTTTTCTGGAAGTTTGTTCAAATTTTTGGTGCATAGATGCTGAAAGCTGCTTCTCCTCTCTTGGTTCTGGTTCTGGGGATGCAGAGCAGAACCAGAACCAGAAGACCTGAGAGTCTGAAAGGTTGATACAACAACAGCAGATCTTTGATGTATTTGTGGTGCTAAACCGTTCAGTGATTTATAAACTAACAGTATTTTAAATCTATTCTTTGAGCTACAGGGAGCCAGTGGAGGGACTTTAAAACTGCTGTTATGTCTCTATCTTCCTGGTTCTAGTGAGAACAGGAGCAGCAGCTTCTGGATCAGCTGCAGCTGTTTGATTGATTTGTGGGTCCAGCAATGGTTCTGGCTTTAGAGTTGATGTGCAGATTAATCCTCTGATTTTTTTAATTTTCTCTGAAAGAAGCTGGAAAACTTGTTCCATCAGCATTAGATTGGAGTTCAGGTGGAAACGTCACAGGAGGGTTTGTGAGCCTGTCAACTGTTGCAAATAAAGTTCGAGCATTATTGATGTTTTTGTTTATGACATCTGCAAAGAAAGCCTCCCTTGCATGTTTTAGTGTTGAGTGATAGTTACGTAGTCTTTCTTTATAGATGTCATTATGAACGTGAAGTTGAGTTTTACTCCATTTTGGTTCTGCTCTGTTGTCTTGCAGACCGAACTGTTTGTGCTTTTCTCCATGGAGATTTCTTCCTACCAGACACAACCTTTACTTTAATTGGAGCAATAGATCAATGATATATGAAACTATAGATTGAAATCATCTACCACTGATCTACATCATTACAGCTTAAAGCTGAGGAGGAAGAGTAGATTTGATTAAATGTTTCTGCTGTGTTTTCTGTGAAAGAACGTTTTGTGACAGCAGCTGTTTGTCCAAGTGGGTCAAAGAATAAAGAACCTTCAAGATAACAGCAAAGTGATCCGACAGGGAGACATTATTTATAACGCTGGTTCTGATTGGCTTTTTGGATTTTTTCTCCAAAGAGAAAAATGTTCTGCAGGTTCTGAGTTTCAGGTAGAAGTTCTGAATGAAACAGAAAATATTAAGATTTTCCCACTTTATGCTTCAAAGCATTGACCTCTGACCTTCATGGGATGGAATGTTTTACTTTAACTAGGACTTTCTGAAAGGCAGAGTTGATGAAAAAATCATTTTAATGCAAAATTTAAATTAAAACAGGAAAAGAAAAGAATGAGCAGCAATGAACCAAATGCAGCAGAAGAAAAATGTTTTTATTTAAAACACGAAGAAAAACTGCAGCAAATTTACAAAAGTAAGATTTATATTCAAATCTGACATGTTGAGAAAAATAGGAGCCGATAGAAACAGAAAATGATCAGATTGAGAAAAACTGATCAATATTTCAATGAAATCTGATGAATGAAAGGAAAAAATAAGAGAAACAACATCTTGATATTCAGTGTGAAGCTTTGACTGGAAACAAAGAGAAAAACATGAGGATCCTGGAGAAATCCTGGAATAATCCTGGAATAATCCTGGAATAATCCCAGCTTCCATCTTAAATGACTGGAAGAACAAAAGTTTCCAAGGACTCAATCAGAATCGTTCACCAAGAAATAGATTGTAGAGACTGAACTATCTGTTCAACAGTGAGAGAGTTTCTCTGACAGGAGGAAAAACTTTAGACTCTTTAGACTCAAATCAGATCAGAAACACTGAAGAGGAACCAGAACTGGACCAGAACCCAAATCCAGGAATCAGAGGTTCAGTGAATGTGGTGTTGAAGGTGTGGAGGAGGATCAGTGAGTCAGAGGAGACTCTGTAGAAGGACATAATGCCAGCAGGACAGTCCACCACTGCTACTCTGTTAGGAGTAGGAGGGAGGAGAGACGAGTTTCTATGTTATTGTGCCTGACAGAGAAACCAAATCATCAGAGCATCTCAGACTCCAAGAATGATCATTATATCCAAACCAACAGTCTAAACTGTTTCCTTTCCTCCTGATTCTTCTGTAACTCACTGATATAAAAACTTCTCCTCTCCACTCAACCTCCCAGTAACAGCGACCAGTCAGACCAGTTCTACAAAGCAGCTGATCCCAGTAATCAAATCTGTCTGGATGATCAGGATATGATTGAAACTCCTTCACACATGTCACCTTCCTGTTGTCTTCAGACAGCTTGACTCTTCTGCTCACTGTGTTTGTGTCGATGGTGAGTTGACAGGAATCTGATGGAGAACAAACACAATCCAATTGCAGTTATTGATCATTTATTGACACTTTGACTCCTGAATGAGTGATGTGACAGTTTGAAGATGGTTGAATGTGAGCTGCTTTGTTGTCATGAATCAGATGAAAAACACACTTACATTTCCTCAGACCTGGAGTCAAGAATCGGCCTCCAGCAGGCTCCACCCTGAAAGGAGGAGGGGGGTCAGACCATCAGTCTCTTTCAGCAGCAAACATGGACATTACATGTCTCTCAGACACACATTGTCCTCCACTGAGACAGGAACAATCAGTAATGAACAAATTGCAGATAAATCATGTTTTATTGTGTTTTCTCTCTGTAACAGTTTAGATTAAATTTGTGATTCTATGCATCATAATTTCAGGATGACCTGCGTCTCTCTAGCATCCTTAACTTCAGTCATTTTCAATAAATTACATTATTTATGAAAAGTATTTCAGTAACTCGGCTCACAAGTTAAACACATCATACTGATTAATTCCCCACAAACTGTTTTAAAGCTTTTATTTGTTAATGATGATGATTTGTTGCTTACAGCTCATGAAAACATTTCTGATCAGATTACAGATCAATAAAAACTATTAATGCAGAAATGTGGGTCTAATGAAAAATATGTTTAATATCTGCTGAAGTTGTTTTAAAACCTGACAAACGAGCCTCATGGGAACCATATTCTAATTTATTGAATATGACTGTAAATATGAGATTATTGACATTAATCCAGTTTAACGTTACTGGGACATTCATGGCAGGAGACGCTGCGCTCCATGCAGATCAACTTGTGCTGTGATAAATAACTGAGGTGGAATTGGTGACTGTGGAACCGGAAAACTAAACTGGAACTGGTTCAGACTGAAACTGGGAGCTTTTAATTCCCCAATCCATCCAAAGCTATTACAATCAGATTCATGATGTTCCCAACAGTCCTGCAGCTCAGCCTCAGTTGGATGATGGTCATTATGTCCCTGTAGATTTACCCAATACACATTCATCAGCTTCAGTCTTCTTCATCTTAAAGGAAGCTCACCAGTTTCAACTTGCAAAGCAGCTAAAGGAGATGATCTGAAAGCTCCACAACATGTCCGTAACCCTTGTGTTTGTTCGCTATCAAGTTTTCTCCACTGACTGTCAGCAGCTGCTATATATGCTACACCTCCATAATCTAAGGAAGATCTCATGAGAGCCTGATAAACTCCCAACAGCCACTTCTTGAAGCTCCACATTCCTGTCCAGAAACAACAAATTATTCACTTTTTACGTTTATTTGAACTAATTCTATTTACTGTCTCCAGGTTAATTTTTCATCAAAGATGACACCTAAAAATCTCACTTTATTCACTTGATCAAGCTTCTGATTATAGAGTTTTAAATTAACCCTCTTCTATAAAAACATCACTTGAGACTTTACAACTGACATCCTAAATCCCATTTATTGGCCCAACTTTCAAAATGGCCTCCTGCATCTTTTTCTGTAAATATATGAGATGATGCACCCAGAGAGCCCCATCATCAGCAAATAAAGATTTCCTTATACTTCTATCTCATCAAAAATATCATTTACCATAATATTAAAGACAATTGGACAACACACACGACCTTGTGTGGTAGTTTGTGTATCTAGAGGAAAAAGCAACTTTAACTTCCATTTCTCTACCAAACAGAAAATCTAAACAGTTATAAACCTTCCTCTAAAACCAAGTTTTTCTGGTTTAATCAATAATCCGTCTTTCCATAACATATCATATGCCTTTTCTATATCAGAGAACACAGCTATCACCATTTCTTATTTGTTTCCTTACTTCTGACTCCAGGCACAGTTTCGCATCCATCGTATTTCTTCCTGCAGGAAAACCACTTTGATATGGACAGAATACATTTTTACTTCGAGAAAATATGATGGCCTTTCTGTTACTATCCTCTCCATTATTTTCCCAGATTGAGATGTAAGAGCTAAAGGTCTATAGTTTGAAGAGTCTGTAGGATTTTTTCCTGGTTTCAACACAGGAATTATAACTGACTGTTTCCATGCAGCAGGAATTATTCCTGTCTCCCAAATCAGATTAAAACATTTTAAAATAACAGTAAGCGACATTTCATTTAAATGTTTAAGCATTATATAACAAAGTCCATCTTTTCCTGTGTTGATGTTTAGCATTAAAGAGCTTTTTTCAGCTCATACATAGTAAAAGGCAAATCTAGCTCTTGATTTGAGATGATTTTATTAGTGACTCCTGGATTTTCAGCTAAAATCTAAAGAAATCATCTTTTCCCAACCCATGAACCTTCTGTAAGGTTTCAAAACTCTGCAATATCCCTTTGTGGGAAAATGAATATAGTATGTAGTTAATCCTTTTGAGGTCCATAGTTTGAATCTGTTATCAGTTCTGTTTGGTGCAAAATCCCAGTCATAGGCACACCATCTCATAATTTTAGATATGTCTCCGATTCTGCAGATTATAACCAATTCCTGCCAGGACTTCAGGAAGCGACCTGTTATGAAAGTCTTCTGGTATCTGCTGTTCTTCCTGTAATTTATAATCACTAAGTAGGGCTGTTATTAGGATTCCTTTTATCATGGTACCTTCTATGTCCTTCCATGCTGCAGTGTATGCAGGTGAGCACAAACAGACTAAAGGTCTCAGTTGGGCTGCATGATAATATTCGTGTAGGCAGGGAAGGCCCATTCCTCCCTTTTCTTTTTTAACTGCAGAGTTCTTAACTTAATTCTGGCCTTTTACCCTGCCATAAATACCTCGCTATTAATCGATGCCATTCTAAAAATTGTTTAGATGGGATTCTGACAGGTAGACATTGAAATAAATACAGCAACTGCAGGAGGATATTCATCCTGATGGATTCTATCCAGGAGCTTAAACTTAAAAAGGGAATAACATTCCATCTATGTAAATTTGATTTTATTTTCAAATTTAGTGGCCCATAATTTAACATCATATAGTTTTGAGAAGTCCCTCGGCAGCGAGACTCCCAAATACTTGATAGACTCAGCCCCCCAATTCCAGTTGTACTTTGTTTAATAGAAGACGGTGGATCATATGAAATGTTAATACTTGGGTTTTACTTATATTGATTTTGTAGCCAGAAATCAAAACTAACCTCTTCAAGTAACTTCATCAGTTTGGGGACAGTCAGTATGGGCTGTGCTATACTCATCAATAAATCGTCTGTGAACAAGGATAGTTTCTGCTCCGTCATTTAACCCCTTTATATCCGCCCTTTTCCTGATCAGCTGACTCATGGGCTCAATAAACAAGGCAAAGAGGAGCGGCGACGCAACACACCCTGTCTCGCACATAAAACTGAACACAATTTGTCCAAAAACTTCCTAGGTAGGGATCTATTAACCTGACCCTGTTGAGTCCCCACCAGGGGGTCGAAGGAAAAAGTCCCCCTCCTCAGTCCAGAGGGAGAGGCCCTTACCTGCAACAGTTGCATGTTGGAAAAAGAAAAGGCGACAAAAATGTCCCAACTCCAAAGGAAAAAAGGTCCCGGTCGAACCGAGTTACTTTATAGTTTGTTTCCACCACTAATTACAGATTTGGTTGAAGATTTCACATTTCCTCTTGCCGTCGGGGGGAAGATCTGCTAGATCCCAGAGGGGCCACTAGATCCCAGAGGGGCCACTAGATCCCAGAGGGGCCACTAGATCCCAGAGGGGCCACTAGATCCCAGAGGGGCCACTAGATCCCAGAGGGGCCACTAGATCCCAAAGGGTCACCGGTTCTCCTGAAGGCTCGCAGCTTCTCCCTGTAGTTGGATCCCCGGCCGGCTTTAGATGCTCCCTTCATCGTTCATCGGTCCACTCTCATCCATGACAATCTCTGCATCTGCTCCATGAGTGTCTCCGGAGGTTTGATGGTTGAAACAGTGAACCCTCGTCTCAGCAGGTCCTCTGATGCCTCCTCCACGGTATCGTACCTGAGTGAAGTTGGCCCCCCCACCTTCTTCAAATCAGACAAAATTGGTGTCAAACGTTTGTGCTGCGTTTGTGCAGCAAAAATTTTCGTTTGTGCTGCTATCATTTGAAAGATATAACGAAATGTTTTTAGAGGTCATCAAAGGTCAACCAGCCCCCCCACCTTCTTCAAATCAGACAAAATAGGTGTCAATCAACTCGGCTGCGTTTGTGCAGGTTTGTGCAGCAAAATTTTTTGTTTGTGCTACTTTGGCTTTGAAGATATTGATGAAAAGGTAAAGGTCAAAAGGTCAACCAGCCCCCCCACCTACTTCGAATCAGACGAAATAGGTGTCAATCAACTCGGCTACGTTTGTGCTGGTTTGTGCAGCAAACATTTTTGTTTGTGCTGGTATCATTCTGAAGATATTAAGAAAAATGTTCTCCAGGGGTCATCAGAGGTCAACCACTCCCCTGGCCCTACTCACATTTGGAAACATAAATAAATTTGGTGTCAACCAACTGTGCTATGTTTGTGCAGGTTTGTGCAGGAATTTTTTTTTTTATACTGCTATTACAAATTATAGAACTATAAAATATTATGAGTTATATAAATAATAAGGTCATCAAAGGTCAACCAGCTCCCCTAACTTCTTCGAATCAGGTAAAATGGGCGTTAATAGACTTGACTACATTTGTTCAGCAAAAATGTTTGTTTGTACAGCTATCATTTTAAAGTTATTAAAAGAAAAGTGTCTAGAGGTCATCAAAGGTCAGCCAGCCCCCCCACCTTCTTCGTATCAGACAAAATAGGTGTCAATCAACTCGGCTGCATTTGTGCTGGTTTGTGCAACAAAAATTTTTGTTTGTGCTGCTTTTGCTATGAATCTTACATACTGCAGGCCCAAGTGGACAAACTTACCTTGATGCACTGCTATGAAGTATTGAAAAGAAGGAGCGCTCTAGCTATGCGACCATTGCGGTGGTCTTCCAATCCGGAAGCCATTTTCTTCACTTTTTATGTAATTTATATTTTATTAAATCCTGAAAGTTGTGAGTTTTGTTTAAAATCTAAAGTTTTTATTTTTCTCTCCCAGAACTTTAAACATCCATCTGACCAACATGGAGTTACTTTTCTTCTCCTCTTTGCTTCTTGGGGCTGATTGGTCTGGAGCTCCATCAAATATTGTTTTAAAGTCTTTCTGCCATCAGTGGATCATCATGGAAATCTAACTGAACTTCTGTTATTAATTTAGTCAGAGTCCCTATTAAACTATTAAACCATCCCACTCTTTAATTTTTCTTGTGATCCGTTCTTAGTCTGGAGAATATTCCAGAAAACTGGGTGATGATCTCTGCCTCCAGATGAGGCGTCTAAATATTTAATTATCAAATTAAACATTCAGCTTCAAACTAAATGTTTCCCAGCAGACTGACTAAAGACATTTATCCCTCTTCCTCCTCTATCAGACCTTCTCTGCTCCTGCAGCAGGTTCCTCCATACCTGAGAGCTTCCAGTCTCCAGTGTGGATCCTTCAGTCCAGCCGACAGCAGCTTCACTCCTGAGTCTCCTGGATGATTGTAGCTCAGGTCCAACTTTCAGATGGGAGGGGTTGGAGGTCAGAGCTGAGGCCAGAGAAGCACAGCCTTCCTCTGAGAACCAAACAGCCTGATAAGCTGCAGACACACAATTCATCACATGATGAGAAAATGAGAACATTGAGGTAGAAACCAAGGACTGAACTGGTCATTTTAATGTGAGAAAAACTTAATAAATTGTGCTCAACCTGTCAATTAGATGAAATAGTAATAATGCTCTATTTTTTTTATCTACATTATAAAAATCAACATTTATCACTTATAGTACGGATCAAACAGAAACATCCTTCATTGATCCACAGCAGGGAGTTCAGGTTTACCAGCAACAAGTTGAAGGTAAATGAAAGAATCAACATTGAAGAAAAGCTAAAAATAAAAAATAGGAGACTGTAGAGTAAGGACACATTTACAATAGAGGAATATAAATGCTGTACGTTTAATAAAACAGCATTGGTAACATGTGGAATAAGTAAGAAGCCAACCAACTGCTGGGATCTGTAATTATGTTTCTTTTTGCACCTAAGATGCAGCAATTTGTCAAGAGCCCAGAGTTACCTGAGAGTTTCCAGGTTGCAGTTTGGACTCTTCAGTCCAGCAGAGAGAAGCTTCACTCCTGAATCCTGCAGTTGTTGTTACTCAGGTCCAGTTCTCTGAGACTGGAGGACTGGGAGCTGAGAACTGAGGACAGAGCTTCACAGCTTCTCTCTGAGAGGTTACAGCCACTCAGTCTGAGGAGACAGGGAGGAAAATATGTTATTAAATAATTCTACAAATATTACATATTTATTTTAAGTCAAGAATGTCCTTCTTGGAAAGACTGAAAGTATTTTTACTTCATATTTTTATGTTGACTTTCATTGTGAACTGGATCATTTTGCAGATGGTCCTCCTGTCTTGACAAATTTAACAACAGACAACAAGGAGGCTGGCAAGAGAAATATTAAATTCCTCTATGAACTAAATGAATCCATGTCAGTTTTAACAGAAAGAGTCCAATGAAGCCTGAGAATCAAGGCTGGGCTGAAGATCAGCATCAGGCTCAGTTTGAGGATCAGCATCAGAGCTGGTTTGAGGGAAAACAGCAGCTTGAATCAAAGCAGAGCAAATCTACAGTTTCTTTACATGTTTAACTGCTTGGATACAGGGAAGAAAAACTGAGCAGCAACTGACAAAAGCTGTTTCTTTGAGCAACAAGCTAACTGTTTTGCTTCAAATGTTTCCCAGCAGACTGACTAAAGACATTTCTCCCTCTTCCTCCTCTATCAGACCTTCTCTGCTCCTGCAGCAGGTTCCTCCATACCTGAGAGTTTCCAGGTTGCAGTTTGGACTCTTCAGTCCAGCAGAGAGAAGCTTCACTCCTGAATCCTGCAGGTTGTTGTTACTC
Source organism: Poeciliopsis prolifica (assembly GCF_027474105.1). NCBI lineage: Eukaryota > Metazoa > Chordata > Actinopteri > Cyprinodontiformes > Poeciliidae > Poeciliopsis > Poeciliopsis prolifica. The sequence continues at coordinate 1,509,851 of NW_026562446.1, forward strand.
AGGTCCAGTTCTCTGAGACTGGAGGACTGGGAGCTGAGAACTGAGGACAGAGCTTCACAGCTTCTCTCTGAGAGGTTACAGCCACTCAGTCTGAGGAGACAGGGAGGAAAATATATTATTAAATAATTCTACAAAAATGATGTTCTTTCAAATCAACAATGTTTTTTGTTGATTTGAACAAACAAATTTTATTTTACATGACATTTGCATTTGTTATGAACTGTTTCATTGTATAGTTCATACTGATGCTGAAGGAAGTCTGTTTCTTTTTGCGCAACCACCCAATGGGACACTTTGAAGAGACAATGCACCAATATAGAAACTGAAAGTAACAATGTGTGTCCTTACAGAACTTTGTTGGAGGCTTTAACCACTGGCAGCAGCCTCAGAAGAACCTCCACTGAAGCAGAGTATTTCTTCAGGTCAAACACATCCAGATCTTTTCCTGATGACACTAAGATGAAGATCAGAGCTGACCACTGAGCAGGAGACAGTTTATCTGTGGAGAGACTTCCTGAACTCAGAGACTGTTGGATCTCCTCCACTAGAGAACGATCATTCAGTTCATTCAGACAGTGGAACAGATTGATGCTTTTCTCTGCAGACACATTCTCACTGATCTTCTTGATGTACTGAACTGTTTCCTGATTGGTCTGTGATCTACTTCCTGTCTGTGTCAGCAGACCTTGTAGGAGTCTCTGATTGGTCTGCAGTGAAAGTCCCAGGAGGAAACGGAGGAACAAGTCCAGGTGTCCATTTGGACTCTGTAAGGCCTGGTCAACAGCACTCTGATGGAGAGACTTTAGTTCAGGTTTATTAAATAATGAAGATTTCTTAGATGTTTGTCTTTCTTTCATCAGATTGACTCCAGAGTTGATGAAGGTCAGATGAACATGAAGAGCAGCCAGAAACTCCTGAACACTCAGATGGATGAAGCAGAACACCTTGTCCTGGTACAGACCTCTCTCCTCTTTAAAGATCTGTGTGAACACTCCTGAGTACACTGAGGCTGCTCTGATATCGATGCCACACTCTGTCAGGTCTGATTCATAGAAGATCAGGTTTCCTTTCTGCAGCTGATCAAAAGCCAGTTTTCCCAGAGACTCAATCATCTTCCTGCTCTCTGGACTCCAGTGTGGATCTGTTTCAGCTCCTCCATCATACTTGACCTTCTTCACTTTGGTCTGAACCAGGAAGTGGATGTACATCTCAGTCAGGGTTCTGGGCAGCTCTCCTCCCTCTCTGGTCTCCAACACATCCTCCAGAACTGTAGCAGTGATCCAGCAGAAGACTGGGATGTGGCACATGATGTGGAGGCTTCGTGATGTCTTCATGTGGGAGATGATCCTGCTGGCCTGTTTCTCATCTCTGAATCTCTTCCTGAAGTACTCCTCCTTCTGAGGGTCATTAAACCCTCTGACCTCTGTCACCATGCCAACACACTGAGGAGGGAACTGATTGGCTGCTGCAGGTCGTGTGGTTATCCAGAGGAGAGCAGAGGGAAGCAGTTTCCCCCTGATGAGGTTTGTCAGCAGAACATCCACTGAGGTGGACTCTGTAGCATCAGTCAGGATCTCCTTGTTGTGGAAGTCCAGTGGAAGTCGACTCTCATCCAAGCCATCAAAGATGAACAGAACCTGGAAGTGTTCAAAGCTGCAGATTTCTTTGGTTTCACTAAAGAAATGATGAACAAGTTCCACCAAGCTGAACTTTTTCTCTTTCAGCACATTCAGCTCTCTGAACGTGAATGGAAATATGAACTGGATGTTCTGGTGGGCTTTGTCTTCAGCCCAGTCCAGAGTGAACTTCTGTGTTAGGACTGTTTTCCCAATGCCAGCCACTCCCTTTGTCATCACTGTTCTGATTGGTTGATCTCTTCCAGGTGGGACTTTAAAGATGTCTTCTTGTCTGATTGTTGTTTCTGGTCTGTGTGGTTTCCTGGATGCTGTTTCAATCTGTCTGACCTCATGTTCATCATTGACATCTCCAGTCCCTCCCTCTGTGATGTAGAGCTCTGTGTAGATCTGGTTCAGAAGGGTTGGACTTCCTGCTTTAGCAATTCCCTCAAACACAGACTGGAACTTCTTCTTCAGACCAGATTTAAGTTGTTGACAAACTGCAGCAAGATGTTCTGAATAAACACAATAACAAAATCAGATTTGAATAAAAAAAATCATATTGATTACATCACCATAGCAAATGTGTAATTTATCTATCAATTAAAATTTTTGAAGAAATGCACCTACTGCTCTGCAGACGGTCAGCCAGCTCCTCCTGCTTCATCATCCTCAGGAAGTTCAGTGTGATCTTCATCACTGCCTCTCTACTGCTCCTCCTCTGCTCTTCATCATCACCTTCCAACACCTCATCATCTCTCTGACTCTCTGAGCATTCTGGGTAATCTGGACTCAGAACCTTTTTAATCTTCTTCAACTCGTTCTTCACAAAAGTGACAATGTTTTCCTCCAGCAGCTGGAACAGAATAATAGATGGACACATGGGACTGAAATCATGGAGCCAAACACCAGATGGATGTTGGACAGACTGACAGTCCTCTGGTCTACAAAGTGCAGCATGAAGGTGACTTTGAACAGAACTAATGGAAAAGTATTTGTTGTTCATTTACAAACCATAAATAGGGAGTCCAACTGTGTTTGATGCTGCTGGACAGATGGACCACTGGGAACCTCTGAGCTCTGCTGGTCCACTCTGTGGAGGAACCAGGAACAATTAGGAAGACAGGAAATATTCATCCAGCAGTTTTCACAGAGGAAATCACCAGGAGTTTCAGATTAAAAGTCCTTAATATAGTAAAACATACCATCACACAAACACAATTCAAAGTGAGGAAGAGGAAAATTATCTACATTGATGATATCAGTAACACCAGAATAATCCAGGAACCATTTTAAAATGTTGATTTTGAACTTGGACTTCAAACAGTCCAAACTGTCAGCAGATCTGATGCTGGTGGAGACAGTTTCCCAGAGCTTGGGGACAGTGGAAGTGAAGACTCTGTCCACACAGGTCTTCAGGACAGTGTGGGACATCCATCAGGTTCTGATGACTAGATCTGAGGTGATGTGGACATAGAGGAGGTCTGAAATATGTGAGTGTGTCCATGTGGGATCCTCTACTGGATATTATAGGGGGGATTTTAAAATGGATCCTGTAGATCCTTGGAAGCCAGTGAGCTCACATTGTATCTGTCCACACAGAGACAACCAAAGGTCCATGAAGTGATATAAATAGTTAAATCTTTACAACTAAATAGTTGTAAAGATTTAATGTTCCTGCTGATCCCACTAAGAACCAGCAGAACCTCTGATGGTCCATATCAGCTCAGTTTGGTTGAGTTCCAGCAGATCTCACCAACCACATCATGAAGCTTTTCTTCCCTGCTGAACTGCTCTCACAATGCACACAGGAACCAAGTCCTGATGGACCAGAATGGCTTTACCAGGTATTTCCCAGTGGAAATGTGATCCACTGTTAGTCTGACATGGAGCCAGGAAGCAACAGAACATCATCATCAACATCCAGAGATAAAGATATGAAGGTGTTTTCATGAGAACAGAGCAGCTGATTTCTGTAGATAATGGATCAAACCTCTGGAAATATAACTGGAAACATCTGAGTTCTTACTGGTTTAGTTTCCACAGTTACAGCAATTAGATACATCTCACCTCTCTGATGATGGAGATCCAGGAGATTTAAAGGTAATGAAATTATCTTTAAATAATCTTTAAATTTGACATGTGTTGGATCTATTACCCAGCACTCTTGCTGGTCTTTAATAAGGACAGAGGGAGACGGTTAAATTTTCTTATGCAATCTTCCAATTGAACGGAGAACTCTGCCCAGAGACATTCCTTTGTCTCTGTCTCTGGACCAGTTCTAACGTGCTTCTCTGCAACTGCATATTTTATTTCATTGAGGCGTAGCTTAATTACAAACATTTGCATAGAAGGAGTGGCAAACACAATACACATTCTCAAGGTACTGTCTTTGCATCTCCCGATGTCACAGTTGTTTGTTGTCTCTCTGGACCATAAAACTATAGTTTCTTGGGACATCTAGCCTTTGATCCACTCTCCTGCTAGGTGTCAACTCTTTCCCCCTGGTTGGCACCTGTGGTCCCCTTGTCCTCCTGTCAGGGCAATTGTAACTGCAAGCATCTTGCTCTGTTCCCGGGATTCTCTGGTTCAGTTCCCGTCCCCCTCTGGGGTCGTAAAGTTCAGTTCCCGAGACTCTGGGTTGTATGCAAACAACCCATTCTTCCTACTAGGCTAAGTGTAACCCTGGCCATCCGTCTCCAAAGTGACAAACTCATTGCTTCAAAGATAAAAGAAACACAGATCCCAGGGGCAAAGGTTTATCAACTTGTATAGTCTCCGAATCTTGAATATTTATATTTGTATTTATCTAAAAACCTAACAACTTGTCACTCTTAAAGGAGACACAGCTGGGTTCTGGTTCTGATTCTGGTTTGAATCTCTGATGGATCCTGAAAGAAAATCTCTCTGTTGTTTGCTTTCAAGATATTTTTTTATGTGATTGTAAAATAAAACAAAATCAAAAACAGAACCGGACAGATCATCAACCTGATGTTCTAATGATTCCCATCAGAACCGGTCCAATCCTCCAACATCTTCCTGATCATTGATCCTCCTGAATAATGTCCAGCCTTCTTTAAAGAGCAGAAAGATCAGTTTCTGAGACCAACAGGTTGGTTTGAAATGACTGAAAGAAGTTTGGTGATCTTAGTGTTGAGTTCTGACATGGAGCAGAACCAGGAGTCCTTTCTACTCTGACCATCCAAGGAGGATCTGATGGAGCTTCAATCAGAACCAGATGGTCCATTAGAGACACTGAAGCCCACTGCTCAATCAGATCCACTAAATATTCAGTTTAACTGTAGAAATGGTTGATAATCTGCCATGTTGGATGATGTTTGAACTTCAGAGGTGGAATCATAAAAATAATTCATAGAAAATGTTTTATTTCAGAATGAATCTGTCTTTTGTCAGATTTTAGAGAAAGAGGCAAATATCAAATATAATACAGAACCCAACAGAACTTGGTATCATCACATGGCCACAATGACAGATATAAACAGAAGTTACAGCAGTTAGAAACATCTCACCTCTCTGATGGTGGAGATCCAGGAGATTTAAAGTCCATGGGACGATCCCTTGACCAGTCGCTCTTAAAGGACACACAGCTGGGTTCTGGTTCTGGTTCTGGTTCTGGTTTGAGTCTCTGATGGATCCTGACAGAAACATGATGATTAAAACTTAATCAGCAAAGAGGAGCAGCAGCAGCTTCATCACCACGTCTGTTCTGGCCTGATATAGTGAATATGAAATAATTCTGTTTCAAATCATTTAAGGTCTAATTAATATTTTATTATGCATCTCCATGGTAACCTCTCCTGCATCTTAAAAAGTAAGAACCATTTTGATTGTTTGAATAATAAATACAGAATCCTATGTCATGTTGCCATAAACAGGATTTTATATGTAAACTATTTACTGGTTTTCATGTGTTACTGCAGCCATGTTTATTTTTATTTATTCATTCATCTTTTGTCTTTAGTAATACCAAAAGGCCTGGATATTTTCATATAAATGTTTGTACATTACGGTGCATTTAAATAAAAATCTTTCCTACAGAATGTTATTTCTTCCTTATTATACAATGTAACTTAATGATTTTGCATTTTAAAACTGCACAAATTTTAGCACTTTAATTGTAACTATTCTATTGTAAAACTAAAACTTTAATATTAAGACTTTTTCCCAGAGATTATTGATAAAGTGCATCAAGTGATGAAACTAAACCGACAGCAAATTTCTGCCATTTAATTCAACAGAATCTTTGACTGAATGATGGTTTCATTGATTAGAGAGAAAAATCAGGTCAGATTTAGAGATTTCTGTTCACTAGATGGACTTTTAGAAGTTCTGGGTGGAGAATGTGGATTTAAATGGACCCGTTTCAATCTGAAGGTTTTTCAATAGTTTTTGCTTCACCAATGATCCCACTTGACTTTATTTATTGATACTGATGTTAACATGAAGACTGTGGGATTATATTTTATTATTTTATTACAATATGTTTCATCAGCAGGTATTGAAGCTCAGATGAATTAACTGAGTTTGATCTTCTATAATAACATCATGGTTCTGCTGCTGCTGGTGAAATATTTTGTGCACATGAACGTTTCTGTCCTGGTCATGTTGACAGAACCAGGCTTGGTCTGCAGCTGCAGCAGCAAAATCTCACAAATAACAACTTCTTATTAGGAAGCAGGACTGATAACCAAAACTGTTCAAAGTAACTCAGATCATTAGTTATGTGAGCAGCGTTAATATTCCAGAAGGTTTTAGTGCAGCTTAAAGTGGCTTTATTCTATATAACTGCAGGTATTAAGAATGGAAACCAGATCTGAATGAATCTTTGTGTGAATTTTTCTGTCAGCTTTTCAAAGATTTATTTACATTTTATTAAAGTTTGGTTGATTTTAACTTGCTGATCTCTAACATCACTAACCTGCTGGAAGATGTGTCGACGTCTTTAACTAGACATGTTACCATAAGCATTGATGTAAGACATGGAAATAAAATAACCTGATGTTCAGTCTAATGTTCTTAAGACAACAGAACCCAACAGAACCTGGTATCATCACATGATCACAATAACAGATATAAACTGAAGTTACAGCAGGTAGAAACATCTCACCTCTCTGATGGTGGAGATCCAGGAGATTTAAAGTCAATGATCCCATACATTGACCTGTTGCTCTTAAAGGACACACAGCTGGGTTCTGGTTCTGGTTCTGGTTCTGGTTTCTGATGGATCCTGACAGAAACATGATGATTAAAAGTTAATCAGCAAAGAGGAGCAGCAGCAGCTTCATCACCACGTCTGTTCTGGCCTGATATAGTGAACGCTGTGTGAAAAGGGCTGTGGACAGTTAGAGATGGTGACCTCACCTCTGACCTTTGCTCTGGCTCTCATCTTCCCCACACAGAGTGGTTTTAGAGGGAGGGACTCCCTCCTCTCTGTCCTCACACTGATCCATGCTGCTGAATCCACATCAGCTCACACACACTTTCTAGCTTCACCTGCAGAGGAAACACACATCATTCATCTGCACATCAACTCTGATCATCCTTTACATCATTAGTGCTGGAAAAAGATCAGCTGCTCCTCCTCTGATTGGCTCTTCTTCTCTGCTTCATATCAGTGTCAGGTGAATGCAGTCAGACAGCAGAGAGGCAGAGGAAGCTGCCATCAGCTGCTGCACTTCTACTATCAGTCCACTAGATGGAGACATGGAGCAACATTTACATTCAAACACACAGAGTAAACCTGAGCAACAGGAAGTGTTTTCTGCTCCTTCAAAGATTAACTATTTCATAATCTGACTGGGAAATTGTTTTTTTCTGACTTTAATGGTGGAGACCAGAGTTTGATTCCAGAAAATAAAACCAATTATCAGTTTGTTCAGAGAAGAAAATAAAGAAAATCAGATGTCCAGCAGAGAACTTCAAACGGCAGAGATTTTAGTTTTTTAGCTGAAATCAGAAGTGAACATTTTCTCCAAACATCAAAGTTCAAGTAGGAAACAAAGCAAACTTACAGTTTGTTCAAATGATCCAAAGAGTTGATGAAGAAAATCTGAACAACAAGCTGAGACCCAACAGAACCACAGTAGATCCAGACTGGTGCCACAAATAAACAGGTTAGTTTAAACTGAAAGTGTTATGAGGAGAAAAGAGCCCAGACTGGTCAGACTGGTCTGACTGGTCTGACTGACTGGGAGTCAGAGGAAAGTTTCTCTGTTGACGTGTTAAGACAGGATCACTTCTCATAAATATGGATCTGCTGTTATTCTGCTGATCCAGGTTCTGTTCAACACCAATTGAACCAGAACCTTTTTTAAACTTGGAACCAACTGAGCTCTTCATTAATGGGGGCTTGTCTCCCCCTGGTGGTAAAACTATTACCTGCGTATTGTTTGGTTATTAAGTTCACGACATGCTTTTACACATTATGATATTAATGTCATGACGTTAATATCCAAAAGCTCTCTTTTGGATTACAGAGCTGTAATCCAAAAATTAAGAGACCACTTAAAATGATCAGTTTCTGATTTTATTTTTTATAGGCATCTATTTGAGTAAAATGAACAATGTTCTCTTTTCTATGAAGTATTGACAACATGTCTGACATTCCAAGCAAAAATGTATTTGCAGAAAATGAGAAATGGTGAAAATAATAATAAAGTTGAAGCGCTTTTAAACCACAAATAATCTAAAGAAAATAAGTTCATTAAGAAGAAATACTGATATTTTAACTCAGAAGTTCAGAAATCATTTGGTGAATAACCAGGTTGTCAATGAGGTTCTCAGTGGTCTCCATGTTTTTTTTTTTTTCAGAGCTGGATGACCGCAATAGTAAAAAGTGATCAGAACCAGTTCTAAGGTTTCATTTATCAGGACATGAATGACTTTAGGGTTTGTTTGTTTCTGCTCACCTGGAGCTCCAGCCGGGTGGAGTCAGTCTGAATTCCTTCATCATCTAAAGAGAACATTGAAGATCCTCCTGGAACAAATGGAGCTTTGGAAAGAAATCAGCAGGAAGTGAAAGAAAAATGGATCTTCATCACTTGTGAAGTGAACAACATGAGAGTTGGATTCATTGGAGTCACATGAAGAACAGAAAACTGAGGCTGGAATAATAAACATGTTAAATATTAGCTGCTTATATTGCTCTCAGTGAACTTTATTTGCTGGACTTTGCTTAGAAAAATAAAATCTATGATAATCCTGATGTTACTATGAAGGAGTGTTTCTTCATCCAGTCATTTATTAAACTGCCTGATTCTGTCTCACATAAAGCTCCACTGGGTCATCAATATGTGACTGAACAGTTCAGTCAGTTTAGCTCGTTTTAGCAGAAACTGAAGGTAACAGACTGTGGGATAAATTTAGTTAGGCTCATATGAACATTCATGGTTTGTCTGCACCAAGCAATGTTAGAGTGGGAGATCCTGGATGTGGGGTGAGGGAGGTAAACTGGGTTACTGCTGCCCAGCAACTCCTTCCCATTTCCTTAAACTACATCTACCTGCAGGAACAAGGAATGTGGCTTTTTGTCCACATCTGAAGCAGTGCTGACAGATATCACCCTGCATGCTTGGAATCCTTTAGTCCTCACAGATCTGCCATTAAACTGTAGATATGTTTAGAACTGCAAAGTGATAATTTAATGTAGCTGTCCCCAGTAAGGAACCTGAATTATGTGGAAACCTTAAATGTATGGATTTTATTGCAGGATGATGCAAATGGCCAAGAGAACAAATGCAGAAAATGCTTTTCAATCTGTACCATTAGAAATGGTATAAATTGCTTTGCAGATCAGACATCAACTCCAACTGGGGGGATGGGACAAGAATTTTCCTTCCAAAAATGAAAATGTTTAGTTTTCCAGCACTACTTTAGACCTAGAAATGTAAATTTGACATAATATTTTCAGAATCATAAGTAGATCTGGTAAGGAAGTAAACCAGAGAGCCCTCATGATGCAACTTGTATATTTGACCCATTTCACTCAAAAACAGAAAAACATTCAAAGGGATTTTTTAACACTGATGTTTTAATTCAAAATTTCTTTGTGAATCAGTTCCTTCAGATACAGATCATTTCATTCTCCTTCACTGTACAAGGCTATAAAAAGTTCACAGCAACAGCACAAACATACAAAATAGTCATTTTTACCAAATTCATGTTTTTCCTCCTCTGCTCTCCTTAAATACATCTGAACTCTGGTGAGGAACCAGCCATAGCAAAAAGATTCAAGTCAGTGTTTACAATCTTATTTACAGAGAACATTGATCAAAGTGCATTGAAGAGAGTCCTGATTTACAGTCACGTCTCTGAGGGGGAAATATATTTACACTGTTACAAACGCTGCAACCATGGTGATCTCAGCAGCAGCAATAATAATAATGCAATTAACAGAAGAAACCTTAATGTCAGTCAGCAAAGCATGATCAGAAATATTAACAATCTGTTTCATAATTAAATACTTTTAGTCTCCAGACTTGTTCCCCGTTGAGACCTGAGAACTTTGACCCGGTTTGAATCAGAACCAGGAAACGGGTTGATGAAGACGCCTGGTTCTTCAGAGGTTCAGTCCAGGCTGGACATGAAAGACCCTCAAAGACAAACTGTTCTCTGAACAGACGGCAAAGACGACGTCGGAAAAGCAAGAATAAAAATTCCTCAACACTGTGGAGTGAATGTGGAAAACTCATGGAAGTATTCACATAATAAATAACATTTCCTCTTCACCACAGATCAGGACTTAATGCACTTCTGAAGGCATGTGGTTGAACTGTAAGGTCCGCCGTTACGGCGAACCGTTGGCATCGTAACACGGAGGAGGTTTCCGCAAGGAGAAGAAATAAAAAACCAAAATCCTGAGAACGATCAGGATAAATCATCATCTGTGCTCACTATGGAAATCTGTCAACAGAAACGGAGGAAGGAAAAGATGGGATTTTATTTAACTGAGAGGAAATGGCAGCATTTTCAACCACATCTCAAAATATTGACTTGAAGATTTCCAAATATCAGATTTTAAAAAATTAAACTCACCGCTGGGTAGGTGTGGCCCACGTTGGCGCCGTGGCGGGTGATGTCGATGTTGAGGTCTTCTTCTGTGGTTTTCAGGTAGACTGGGTTGTCAAAGTTCATGCTCTTCTGGTTCTTCAGCTGCCAGTTCCTCCACATCAGGTAGGCGCCCGCTCCGGCCATGGCCAGCAGCACTGCAGCAGAGACACAGGCTGCTGGGAAACAGATTTGACCTCATGTTTGACCTTAGAGGAGGAGGCAGAGGCACTTACAGACAGGTAGGATGGCCCAGGCAGCAGCAGAGCCTCTGGCTGTGGAGTCCACCTGGATAGATGTGCTCACATTGGCTTCTGGAAGAGACGACAAAATCAGTAACTTCCATAAACCTTAAAGAGTTGAGGATAGGGTCATGGTCTACACAAAACCTGCAAAACTCATTCTTAGATAATGTTCAAGTCTGCTTGAGAATTAGCCGTTTTAAGACTTCTTGTCATCAATTCCAAAATAAAATATAAACAGATTCACCACTGTACAATCGTATAGCTTTGAAAAGTAGAAGTGGAGCCTCCTGCAGAAACAAGCAGCAAATGGTTTCTAGATTCCTGTAGTCTTTTCCAGCAGCCATTGTACAGTGCAAACAGCAGTAAAACCTGCTGGGATGTTTCATTTGGAGGGTTTTTTAAAGGCTCATTTCTGAAGCAGAAAATATTTGCCAAATATCAGCTTGGTGTAAATCTAAAGCTCTCAATCAAAACAAGCTTCAGCGAATTCCTGCATTAATATTACAAATGCAGAATAGGGGGGTAAAAAAAGGTTCCAATAGCAAAACTAAAAATCTTCCAGCAGGTTTTGAGGTTTGTAAACTACAGTCAGGCAAGAATGTAGGTTTTGTTTGAGCCAAATATTGCATGTGTACTTCCCATTTTCTACCACTAGATGGCGCTCCTGTACTAGATTAATTTGTTAGAGCTTTAAACTCTTCCAGCAGCAGAGAGGTGATGACTGAATGTCACATGGATTGTTCAGCATTTAGCAACAAGTCACAGGGATTCCTCATGTTTCTGATTAAGATCAAAATTACTTCAGTAAAAATAAAACAGGGAATTTAAGTTCTTCCAAGAGTTTCCAGGTTGAAATGATCCAACTGAACATTTATAATCTCAGCTGGATTAGAAGATTTGAGGAATTACAGGTTAATTTCAGCTCTTAGATTCAGATCAGGACCAAAGCAGCAGAAGTTTCAGTTAAAGCAGAAGAGAAGGTTAATTCAGAAAAATCTTTGCCAGGAGGAGAAAAACTGGAAGCTACTGATTTGAGAGTCCAGCATGCTGAGATGACGGCGTTAGGTTTTACCTTTAGGGTGCGTTACAGCTTCACTACCGTCCTCACAGGAAGAGTCTGTCACTAGAAGAGCAACAACAAACCTTAAGCATTCAAGGTCGTCCAATTTCTGAGTTCTCTTTGAATGTAGACCAGATCTCTGGAGAGTAAACTGGTTTATCTGATGCAAATCAAGAGGATGGGAGAGTCGCTGCAATCTGCATGAATGGTTTCACCATCCTGTAATAAACGACTCACACTGGGAAGTCTGGTCCTTTTGCCTGGAAAGGCCAGTTCATGTGGGGAGGTGTGAATGTGGAACTGAACTCTGGTCCACCTACAAACATCGGCCTGTTTGGTTGAAGTGAAGGCTGGTGCAGTTTGAATGCATATGAACGAACCACAGATTGTTCCTAAAGCAGGAAGTGAACTACAGCATAGGGCATTCTGGGTAAATACAGTGAAACAAATGCTAGCTAGTTTAGTGCTAACGGGAGAAATGGCTTGTGGTCTTTTGCCAAAGACAAAATAAAACTAAAATCTGATGCCACTTTTGTGATGAAGGTTATTTATTGTAATTTATTGACTATACTGGATCCTTTGGTCTTATTGCACAATGATCAGAGGCGTCGTCACACTGTGTGCATAAACTTCTATTTGAGTTCTGCAGCCAAATCTGGATTCCTAATGTAGAACAAATTGCAGGGTCCATTTTGTTACATTATCCCACATATAGCATATTATTAGGCTCTGAAAACAGTCAGTAATGATCATATTCCTGTGAATTATCACAAATCAAGAAGCTGCTGACATTTCTGATGAGCTTTGAGTTTCTCGGTTCTGATCAGTCATTCTGTGAAGAGGAAAATAAAAAACTTTCTTCATGAAATGTAAACAAATCTGCCCACTCAAAGCATTATGGGACTTCAAGTTTCTCATTGTAAGCAATGAAAAACTGAAACATCTATGATTTCAGCTCCAACTGAAGGAAAAACCTCCACTGATCTGTAACGGCGTGAACAATAAAAACAGTCGTTTGTCGCTGTGAGTTGAGCTTCTGTTCACTTTGTGTTTCTAACTGGATTAGAGTCGGCCGGAGCAGCAGCCTCACAAAGCTCTACAGTTCCCGGTCGGCCAGCTGGAAAATGGGCTGGACGGGCAGGAATTAGTCTTAAAGGGACAGGCACCCATTTTCACTGCAACCAACAGAGGTTCAGCAGAGAGCTTCAGTCCTGCTAAACCTCCAAATAGGATTTAAGTAAGCTTCCCAATATAAAGAACTAAAATTGACCAAGTTTAGGGTCAATACTTCAATGAAATGTGGAACAACCAGAAACTAGAGGAAAAATGGAAGCAAACTCAGAAGATCAAGGATGCAGTCGAGCTGGGTGATAAAATTTAGTTTTTAAGGTTCGATGTCTGAAAGATATGGATTCCCCCTGTTCTGTTGGGTTTTTTGAACCGACAACCTCAGCATGTTTTACACTCAGTTAAAACTCTTAATCCTCCACAGATTCTCAGCGTTTCCTGCAGTTTGTTCTGAGCGCCGTCATGAAGACGGTCCAGCGATCCGCGAGTCCCGGCTGGAACCAGAGTCCAATTAGTGCTGCGGATTCAGCTGTCAGGTTTCTGTTGGGTTTGAAAAGGCTAATCTGTGAAAGGAGCGAAGCCGCAGGGAAAAACAAAGCGAGTCTCTAAGCAACCGGTCGTCCAGCAGGAGGGAAAGGCCAGCGCCGCTGCTCTGCCTTCACTCCTGCAACCGCTAATTGTTGCAAACAATCCTGGAGCCGCTGCAAACTGGACCACTGCAGACATTTACCCACAACTTAAAATTCAAGACGCCGCTTCCTTTTCTCCTCTAGAAGCCTTAAAAACAGGCGAGTGGTTCTTACTATATTGAAAACAAAAAAGACTTCAGCAGTGGAAAGAGGTTGATGTTGAAAAGCAGCAGCTGCAGAATCAGTGTTTGCATTTCTGTGCAGAGCTCACCGGGTCTGCAGCGCTGGCCGTCTGCTGCCAGCTCCTGGCCTGCAGGACACACGCAGCTGTACTTGGGGGAATGTTTGTTGATCTGTGGAGCAGGAAGACACAAGAAGCTGCAGCCGCCATTTTCACTTTTCTCTGTGCACCAGTTGGTACCTGCAGAAAAACACAACAAATGAATCACTGAGTAACTGAAGCCCAAATCAAGCTGGAGAACTTGTTCCACACCAGTTCTGGTTAAACTGGGTGACCTTTGACCCCTCACCAGCCAGCTGGATCAGCTCATGGTAGACGATGACGTCCTGCGGGTCGTTCAGGTTGCTGGCGAGCGTGACGACATCAGAACCAGAGAACTTGTTGGCGCCGAAGATGGCTTTGTTTTCACCGTCTGTCCAGAAAACCCGATCCTGCCAACAGAACCAAACATGGCCGACTTTTACATTCTGATCATTTCAGTAATCAATTATTCTGATCAATGGTAATATTTTTTTTACAGATTTTTATTTGACTAAAGCCTTTTTGTACAATTAGAAATAATTCTGTAAACATTTTATTGCTTAAAACTTTGTATTTGACTGTTATGTTTTATGAAACATTTTGAATTTGCTGAAATGTGCTAAACAAATAAACTTTATTAAAAAGCAGCAGCATTTCTTCAGTAAGTCTAAATGAACGAAAGCTGAAGGCCAAACGAACCTCGAACACGGTGAGAGCGAATGGATGAGCCAGGAAGTCTGCAGACTAAATGAGGCCTAATCGATGTTCTTAGTGACCAGAGGATCAATAAGGCCTTAATCAGCCCAGAGGTTCAAACTGATGAAACATGAGGATGGAGGCTCTATTAAAACATTCCTCACCATCTTCATGTTCTTTCAGCAAACAGTTGAGACAGAGCTGGTTTTGGTTCCACCACTATGACCTGCTGCTTTAGCCGCCATTGAAAGTTTTATTAAAAGTCTGTCTGTCAGGATTCCGGTTGTGAGAGCGTGTGCGTGAGAGTGTGAGTGGGAGTGTTACATCTTCTTTCAGCGAGGATCTTCGTGAGGAGCCTGTGGAGCCAGCGCAGGTGACGCTGATTTGCCTCATCAGCGTGCTGGAATAAAGGAGCGGCAGAATCCTCCAGTCATCCCTAGATGGTTAACGCTACCGGTAGTCACTCTGGCCTCACCTGTTGAAAACTTGTTTCTTGAACCTTGTTGTGTAACTCGAAGTTACTTACTCTCCGTATCCTGTTCGTTTCCAGGACTTTTGTGTTCTCGTTTCAAGAAGCTCCTGAGATTGCCTGCCTGCTCCGCCGTTTCCACTGACTCCATCCTGTTCCAACCACCCGAGCTAACTCCTCGCACTCCCTCCGGCACCGTTGCACACCCTCACGCCGGATCCTGACGCCTCACCCCTAAGCTCTGGAAAATCCGCACCAATGTAAACCAGCTCCTGATTCCTCCTCCGAACTCGCATTCTGAACCCATTATAATTCATCTCTCGTTTCAGGCCAACCTGGTCGAGCGACCCTCGCCGCATATCGAAGTCCAGAGGACTGAATTTTATTTGTCCTGTTGTAAATAAATCACTTACCTTTCTATCCAGTGTGTGGTTACTGCATGTGGGTCCGCAAGTTAAATCAAACCATGTCACTGTCAGTCTGCAGATCATGTGACCAAACCAGAAAACACACTGAAAACATAGAGAACAGCAAGAAAAAGGGAAAGTTATCAAAAATGTTCATACTCGAGGAAAGTATGATGTACTCCAAAATATGCTAAAGTAGTGAAGTATTTTTACTTTGTTTACTATACAACACTGAATCAAATAAATACACCACAAGATTCATTGTATTTCATTGAGATGTTAAGGAACAGACCACCACAAGGTCCAGATCCTTTGTGAAGTCAATGAAAGCGATTGATGGTTTTAAATACTTTACAAAAGAAAGTAAAATGCTTTTGTGTGAGTCAACGTGTCTCCTGCATCAGGTAAAGCTGCAAGTCTTTCAGGTTTTGTTTTTACCACCTTTGCACATCTGATAGGCAACATTGTTGCCATTCTTCTTGACAAAGTAAAAAAAACAACTCATCCAGTGTGAATGGAGACTGTCTGTGAGGATCGATTTACAAATCTTTTAAGAGATGCTGAATTGAGGTTTGGATTTGTCTCTCATTCTAAATCAGGACATGGTTTAAGTAAATGAGTAGTTTTGACTGCGTGTCTAGGATGTTGTCTGAGGTTTGTTCTCTAACAAACATCTGAGTACATCAGTCGACTGCTTTCTGACATCTAAAAATCATTTTATTTTGAGGAATCAAACTACAGCATATTTAAATTGATCTTTTTCTTAAGAAAACTTGAAAACCATAGAACTATCTTCTTCCACTTTGAAATTATACATTGTCTTGTGTTGTAGATAATGTAGCATCCATTTGCTGCTGTAATGAGACGAATTATTACAAAAAGTTCAAGGATAAGTAATCTTTTGTAAGGCACACGACTTCAGTTTGGTTTAAAACATGGTGGCACAAGGCTGTCAGTTCACCATCGCCCTCCACCTGGACAATTTAGCTGAACAAAACACCAAGGTCCAATAGGACAGGCAGTCAAAGTGAATAATTCCCCACATTGATCTGTTCTTTTTTTTCTGCTTTCTCGTGGGTCTCAAAACACAAAAGACTTGACATGTGATGTTCTCTTTGATAACTGCCTTTTCGGACGGCAATTGTGAGCTGATAGAACCAATGAACAAATTGATTTACTTGGTGCTTGTGAAAGGTAGTTTTCTTGTTTCAAAGGCTCCTGAAGTTGTCCACAGATCTCAGTCCTGCACCTTTTTCAAACGTAGCAGCAGGTGTTTTATTTCTGGCCGTGTCTTTTTGTCTTTCAAATATCCCTCTTTGACAAAATCCTTCAGAGCCACTGAAGCAGAAATAAAAGCCCTTTGTGGGATGGCTCACTCTGCCAAAGTTTTATAGAGTGGACTTTAGCTCTGGCATATTCTTGTTTATATCCACATGTATTCCACACTCAGCACAAGACTAAGAAATCATGCAAGAATAACATGCAGGAAAGAGCATGACATGTACCGACCATCAGGCATGGAGTCTTTGAAATATAAACTGATTGGGTCTGGTTTTAATTTACAAAGTCAAACTGAAAACTGCTTTCATGGCTCAGCTGTCTACAATTGAGTCAAGGTGCTTTTAAATAGAACAAACAAGTAGTAAAAATGAACAAATGACATTTTACAAAAAAACAAATGAGTAAAACTAGCACAGCACATTATTCTGGTCGCCAGAGCTGACAACAACACCTGACCAGTTAAAGTAAGAACCATTGCTGGATTGTAAGAGTGAAGCCAATCTGTTAAATATTTAGTGTCAGACAATCACAATATTAGAAAGAATGTATAACGTTTTAAACTTTATAGCGTAGTTAATGAGAAGCCAGTGTAAAATGATCAAAACAGGACTAATGTGACCAAACTCTATGTTTCCAGTGAGATGCTGCTGCATTTTTGCCCAAAGGGAGATATTAGCAATGCTTGAATGGCACCATAATATGATGAATAGCAGCACATGAAGTCACAAAGCTGATAAAAGTCTGTCTTTAAAACATTGCTAACCTGTTTTTCACTTTTTGTCAAAGATACTCAAAAGTTGTTGGCAGGTGGGAGACAATATGAATCTAACTGGTCAGTGATGTTGCCATGGTCATTTAAAAGGTTTAGTGGTCGACATAAAATGTTTGTTCAGATTAAGGAAGATTGTCTTCATTCATGTTTGAGTCGTCAATGACGACTAATCTGTGATTTGGTAAAGCAAAATAATCCAAATCAGAGCAGAAAGCAGATGGCACTAAATTCATGCAAATGCAAATCTGCCCATCAATAATTTGCACTTGCTTATGCGACAGGTTGGGGTTGTTTTTAGTTCAGCCACAAAACACAGAACATGCAGGAAAATGTTCAGAGAGAAAGATGTGCTTCTTTCACTTTCATAACTTGACTGAGTAAAAACAGAACTGAGCTTCTGAATGCATATGATGCACAATTGTAGATTCCTAAAGGCCTCAGAATAATGCGTTTCTGTAGCTTGTTGATTTTATATCACAGAATGACAAGAATGCATCAAAAGCATGAAAGCACTGATTAAAGTTTAGAAGGGATCGATTGGACAAACTGTGTGAACAAATTAAGGGGCAAAATCACAAAGATATTTCCAGTAGCTAATTGTGTGTGGACAATTTCAGCTAACTCTGAAACCAGCAACAGAAACATGTTTTCTAATTTCTTCACAAAGCCAATAGTCTTTCTCAGCTTCTCAGCAGTTTGTTCACTGATTTAGTTGATTATGTCCTTGTCTGTCTGTCTATTTACATAAAAAGTAGTAAAATAGTTGCAGAATTTGAAAAATGTGAATTTATTTGCACAAATTAGATTTCATGGCAAAAATACTGTGTGGTTAGAAATCCTGACAAATGGGAAAATAAAACGGTTGGCAACTCAGGTGTGTCAGAGACGTTGAATTAATCTTCTCCTTTATTGAGGTATCCCTTGTATTTTTACAAATAATTTCTCTATTTCTTCCAACAGATGCTTCACATGATCCTGCAGAGATTACTAAACTCAATTCAGCAAATTTAACTGAGCACAATTTGGGTGAGTTGAACTGAGGAATCTTCTGCTTATTATGCTGATGGCGAGAAAAGGGATATCCAAGAAAAATGTTGAAGAGTCAGCTTCCTCATCATTTACTTTATACTATGCTACTATTAACTTGTACTTGTATCAAACTTGGAGACAAAATAAAACATGTGTCATTTAATAACTTGTCTGTGGATGCTACTTTGGGACACAACAGTGGAGCAGTCCAGTCCCAACAGTTCCCCCAATAGTACCTAAACAAT
Source organism: Poeciliopsis prolifica (assembly GCF_027474105.1). NCBI lineage: Eukaryota > Metazoa > Chordata > Actinopteri > Cyprinodontiformes > Poeciliidae > Poeciliopsis > Poeciliopsis prolifica. The sequence continues at coordinate 1,528,696 of NW_026562446.1, forward strand.
GGTACCACTTGTACCATTGTTTACCATGTTGTCCTTGTCAAACAATGTCCCTGTCCCTTTACCATCATTCCTCATTTCACAATGAGAACAGCAGTCAAACAGGACAGAGAATTAGTTTTTTTAAAATTAGCACTAGATCTGCCAGCCACATTCTGCACATATGCCAAACATACATCCAGCCCCATTACACACATCTTCACAAGCTGCACCTCATCATGTTCCTGCACCTTCAGCAGAGACACAGATGCAACCAATTCAATAGCATCTTCAAAATAACAGTCACAGATTCACCTGCAGCAGAATGTATGAAGAAAATAATAAAACATATTGATAAGAGCTGATCATCATCATCAGTCGTGTTCCTACAATGTCACTGCTAGTGCATGTTTTTGTGCTCAAATAAAGCTGAGGACAATAATATCTGTTTAGGTAAATACATTTTAATATCTTACAGGATGCAGCATTTATTATTTATCAATTATTCTCCAACAATCATTTTTATAAATACATGTAACCCATTTAGAAAGAAAGAGAAGAAAAATGTTGATCTTGAAATGTTTCTATGCAGATGATGGAGAGAGAGGAGCAGAGCTGCAGAGAGGTTGAGACGAGGCTTTATTCACAAGATCCATCTAATGGCCTTTACCACACAAAACAGAACATTTAGGCATCATGGCTGAAAATGGCCCACACAAAGTTTCTGATGGCCCAAATCCAAGACCAGAGGAGAGTAACAGGTGTTTTCCCAAAGCTTACTGTTTTGGTTTACTGTCTAATGGAGAGAAAGTTGAAGGAGATTGGTTACTGTATTCCAGAAATACTAACAAAGTCTATTGTTTTGCATGAAAGCTCTTTGGAGAAGCTAAAGTTCCTGCCACGTGGCTTGTGGAGGGTATAATAACTGGCCATGTCTTTCAAAAACACTGAAGCCCCAAGAAACAGTAGTTGTCACATAAACGCTTCTCTGATGTGGAAAGAAATGTGGCTTACGCCTCGGTAAGACTATTGATAGTGAACTGCAGAGAACCAGCAGCTGGAAAAGCAACTGGAGAAATGTGTTGGCTCCAGTTATTGACTGCATCCTCTTCCTTGCAGAGAGAAAACTCGCCACTAAGGGGAAAATTGTCAGCTAGGAAATCCTAAACTGGAGCTTTTCTGTGAATCCTGGAGCTCAGAGCACGATCTGATGTCACACTAGCAGAACATGTTAGAAAGGCTGCAAACTCCAAACAAACCCCTGGATATCTGACATGCTGCTCAGAATGAACTGCTGGATTCATATCAGAGTGTTTGGGCTAAATATCTGCCCAGACCAAAGCCTCCAAGGACTTTGCAGTGGAACTGGAAATTTCAAAGCAAGAGCAGGTCAGTCATCATTCCATATATTGATACAGATGGGAAGAGAAAGTCTCTATTGCAGAGTCTTTTGTGGGTTTCACTGCTGTGAAGGACACAACTGGGAAAGGCCTCACACTAACAGGGGTACTGGAGAGTTTGGGCTTGGATTTGGCTGATTGTAGAGGGCAAAGTTACCATAATGGCTCTAATATGAGGGCAATAAACAAGGCTGCTGAAGCTTTAATACAGCAAAGATGTCCAGAGGCTCCATTTCATCCCTGCTGCAGCCACAGCCTGAACCTTTTGTTATGTGATGCAGCCTCATCTAGCAGAGAGTCTAACTGTCTTTGGCACTGTCCAAGATTGGACACCATCTTTGGGTCTTCTGTGGAGCATTTTATCAATAGTTTTACTGATATGGACATTTAATGCTAGTGCAGCACAAGTTAGTCTGGATCTTCCTGCAGCTTTAGATCACAGTTTTCTTCCTCTTAAACATGAATCTCTTTGAAGCCACTGCTTTCATTTCTTGTTGCTTTCATCGGCTGTAGGGTCAAAGGTCAAGCTGGCGTCTTTCTTTGGCATCTTTTGTGATAATTACAGCGAGATGAGAAACCTGTGTTTCAGCAGCAGGAATGTTGTAAAGATGGATTGGCGACAGGATGACATGGGAAGCGATTCACATGAGTTTAAATGGAGTTTGAGGCCTGAAGCATCAGAGAAAGTTTGGATGAGACGGATAACAGGAATTGGTCGGCATCTCTCAGAAACAGAGTCGTGTCATCAGCAACTGGACTGATACACGTTTCTCCATCAGCAACTGGGATGCGGCGCATTTTGTTTCCCAGAATAAATGTTGCAAGAAGTTGGGCTGCCATCAGGAATAAATAGGGGAAACTGGGCGGCCCAGTCTCTCTCCTCTGGATACTGGGAATCTGGGACAGGAACCAGTTTAACACAGCAGTTACCTTCTTGTAAAGAGGCTGGATATGAAATATGGCCTGAAAGCAAATGTTTCTAAGCTCCCATACGTAAAGCCGTCCTCTAGAGAGTCAGAAGCCTTATAAAGTCCAACAAGCAAATCAAGCTGTTATCATTGATTGGTTCTGAAGGGTCCAGTAGATCCAGCACAAGCCTCAGGTTGTTTGTGTCTGTGGGACATGGAGCCTGATTGAGATTCATCAATAATAGAACTGAGGGTTTGTTTCATTCTTCTGGCCAAATCCAAACTTTCCAGTCATTGTTCAGTCAGCAAATAGGTCTCCAGTTGTCAATGGGTAACTTGTCTTTGCCAGCCTTTGGGATCAGAGTAATAAGGCCTTGTGTTAAAGTAGGAGGCAATTCTCCACCATCAATACTTTCTGAAAGAGCCTGAGAATAAAGGGACTCACATCTTTGACACATTTCTCATAAAGCTACTTGACAGCCCATCACTACCTGCTGATTGGTTGTTTTAAGGCTTCAAATATCTCTTCTACTTCCTGTAGCGTGAGGTTAGCATCACACATTTTGTTCTCAGATCAACTTCACAATGTTTCATGGAGTCAATCAGAAAAGAAGCTTTTCATGGAGTCTTCAGAGGAGTAGAGGTTGTTGTAGGAACTGGAACCAAATGAACCAAGAGTTTTATGGTCTGATACAATCTTGTCATGAACTTTAAGTGAGTCTAAAGTCTCATGAAGTTTAGATTGTTCTGAACCAAAACAGTAGGAAGAACACTGCTCCCCTTCCTCCAACCATCTGGCTCCAGACCTGACAAACGCGCCTCCAGCTTCTGTTTCTATATTTCATCCAGTTTAGTTTGACCTTCACTAAGGAGAGAAAGGTCATCCTCATGAAGGTCATCATGGCTGATCCTGGATAAAGAAGCTGTCTGAGAGCAAAGACTTTCTTCCTCTGCCTTCTCTTGTCTGCAAGGTTCCTGCTGAAGGATCTGCTGGATTTTCCTCTGTCATATTTGAACAGTTCCCAAAAGGACTAAAGGAGTTTTGTCTCCAGGCTTTTCCTCCCAGCGGGATTTAATCAGGGATCTGATGCTTTCAGTAACATCCTCATATGAGAGAAGACTGTTGTTCCTCTTCCAACAGACGGCTCTAGGAATGCCGGGCGTCCAGAGCCAAAGGCTTAACGGGATTATTTCACGGTCAGAGAAAGGAGCAGGGTGCGTATCAATATTAACAGCAGCAGAACCGACTGGCTTTGATACCAGCCAAAAGTCAATACGGACTTTTTAGAAAGGTCTTTGGTAGGGAGGAAAAGATCCAGTTTATTGCTGCCGATTCCAATACCGATCACCATGAGGCCCATCTTTGCTGATCGCCTGGATCCGCTGATTATTTCATCTAGTTAGAAATGATACTATGTGATGTGGCAAAATTAAAATGGATCTGCTTATAAATTCATCTAATTAACGTAAACATGCAACAAACTTGCAGGCACAAAACAGCAGCTACTGAGTCAAAAGAAGAGAAAAACCTGCAACCAGTTCAACAACATGAACAGTAAAGTTCTCTGTAGCATAAATTATACATGAGCCAATAATCTCACAACATTATTATATCAAATAATGTCCAGTAAAACAGGGAAACATTCATTCAAAGTAAAAATGCAGGTTGATCCAAAATCTATGATCCAAGTTAATGAATCAAAACTTCCTGAGAGCAGCTAATGATTAACACTGGTTAGATAGCAGAATAATGCAGATGGATAGCTAGATGATAAATGCAGGTATTGGTTAGCTAGATGATTAAAGCTGGCTCTGGTTAGCTAGTTGATTAACGCTGGTTCTGGTTAGCTAGCTGCATAATAAAGGTTCTGGTTACCTAGCTAAATAATGCAGATTCTGGTTAGCTAGCTGATTAATTATTGTTCTGATTATCTAGCTGAATAATGCTGGTTCTGGTTAGCTAGCTAATTAACGCTGGTTCTGGTTAGCTAGTTAAATAATGCTAGCTGAACAATGCATGTTCTGGTTAGTTAGCTGATTAACCCTGGTTCTGGTTAGCTAGTTGAATAAAGCAGGTTCTGGTTAGCTAGCTGATTAATGCTTGATCTGGTTAGCTAGCTGCATAATGCAGGTTCTGGTTAGATAGGTGATGAATGCAGGTTCTGGTTAGCTAGGTGATGAACGCTGGTTCTGGTTAGCTAGTCATATAATGCAGGTTCTGGTTAGCTAGCTGATTAATACTTGATCTGGTTAGCTAGCTGCATAATGCAGGTTCTGGTTAGCTAGGTGATGAATGCAGGTGCTGTTAGCAAGCTGATTAACGCAGGTTCTGGTTAGCTAGGTGATGAACGCTGGTTCTGGTTAGCTAGGTGATGAACGCTGGTTTTGGTTAGCCAGCTGCATAATGCAGGTTCTTGTTAGCTAGGTGATGAATGCAGGTGCTGTTAGCTAGCTGATTAAAGCTGGTTCTGGTTAGCTAGCTGAATAGTGCAGGTTCTGGTTAGTTAGCTGATTAACGCTGGTTCTGGTTAGCTAGCTTATGGTTAGTTATGGTTAGCTAGATTATTAAAGCTTTTTCTAGTTAGCTAGCTGGTTAACGCTGGTTCTGGTTATCTTGCTGAATAATGCAAATTCTGGTGAGCTAGATTATTAATGCTCGATCTAGTTAGCTAGCTGCATAATGCAGGTGCTGGTTAGCTAGCTGATTAACACTGGTTCTGGTTAGCTAGTTGATTAATGCTTGATCTGGTTAGCTAGCTGCATAATGCTTTTCCTGGTTATGGTTAGCTACTAATTAACGCTGTTCTGGTTAGCTAGTTGAATAATGCAGGTTCTGGTTAGCTAGCTAATTAATGCTTGATCTGGTTAGCTAGCTGCATAATGCAGGTTCTGGTTAGCTAGCTGATTAATGCTTGATCTGGTTAGCTAGCTGCATAATGCAGGTTCTGGTTAGCTAGGTGATGAATGCAGGTTCAGGTTAGCTAGGTGATGAACCCTGGTTCTGGTTAGCTAGTTGAATAATGCAGGTTCTGGTTAGCTAGTTGATGAATGCAGGTTCTGGTTAGCTAGTTGAATAATGCAGGTTTCTGGTTAGCTAAGTTATAAATGCAGGTTCTGGTTAGCTGGTTGAATAATGCAGGTTCTGGTTAGCTAGGTGATGAATGCAGGTTCTGGTTAGCTACTTGAATAATGCAGGTTCTGGTTAGCTAGGTGATGAACACTGGTTCTGGTTAGCTAGTTGAATAATGCAGGGTCTCGTTAGCTAGCTGAACAATGCAGGTTCTGGTTAGCTAGCTGATTAATGCTTGATCTGGTTAGCTAGGTGCATAATGCAGGTTCTGGTTAGCTAGGTGATTAATGCTTGATCTGGTTAGCTAGCTGCATAATGCAGGTTCTGGTTAGCTAGCTGATTAATGCTTGATCTGGTTAGCTAGTTGAATAATGCAGGTTCTGGTTAGCTAGTTGATGAATGCAGGTTCTGGTTAGCTAGTTGAATAATGCAGGTTCTGGTTAGCTAGGTGATTAATGCTTGATCTGGTTAGCTAGCTGCATAATACAGGTTCTGGTTAGCTAGGTGATGAATGCAGGTGCTGTTAGCTAGCTGATTAACGCAGGTTCTGGGTAGCCAGGTGACGAACGCTGGTTTTGGTTAGCTAGTTGAATAATGCAGGTTCTGGTTAGCTAGCTGATTAATGCTTGATCTGGTTAGCTAGCTGCATAATGCAGGTTCTGGTTAGATAGGTGATGAATGCAGGTTCTGGTTAGCTAGGTGATGAACGCTGGTTCTGGTTAGCTAGTCATATAATGCAGGTTCTGGTTAGCTAGCTGATTAATACTTGATCTGGTTAGCTAGCTGCATAATGCAGGTTCTGGTTAGCTAGGTGATGAATGCAGGTGCTGTTAGCAAGCTGATTAACGCAAGTTCTGGTTAGCTAGGTGATGAACGCTGGTTCTGGTTAGCTAGGTGATGAACGCTGGTTTTGGTTAGCCAGCTGCATAATGCAGGTTCTTGTTAGCTAGGTGATGAATGCAGGTGCTGTTAGCTAGCTGATTAAAGCTGGTTCTGGTTAGCTAGCTGAATAGTGCAGGTTCTGGTTAGTTAGCTGATTAACGCTGGTTCTGGTTAGCCAGCTCATTATGGTTAGTTATGGTTAGCTAGATTATTAAAGCTTTTTCTAGTTAGCTAGCTGGTTAACGCTGGTTCTGGTTATCTTGCTGAATAATGCAAATTCTGGTGAGCTAGATTATTAATGCTCGATCTAGTTAGCTAGCTGCATAATGCAGGTGCTGGTTAGCTAGCTGATTAACACTGGTTCTGGTTAGCTAGTTGATTAATGCTTGATCTGGTTAGCTAGCTGCATAATGCTTTTCCTGGTTATGGTTAGCTAGCTAATTAACGCTGGTTCTGGTTAGCTAGTTGAATAATGCAGGTTCTGGTTAGCTAGCTAATTAATGCTTGATCTGGTTAGCTAGCTGCATAATGCAGGTTCTGGTTAGCTAGCTGATTAATGCTTGATCTGGTTAGCTAGCTGCATAATGCAGGTTCTGGTTAGCTAGGTGATGAATGCAGGTTCAGGTTCGCTAGGTGATGAACCCTGGTTCTGGTTAGCTAGTTGAATAATGCAGGTTCTGGTTAGCTAGTTGATGAATGCAGGTTCTGGTTAGCTAGTTGAATAATGCAGGTTCTGGTTAGCTAGGTGATAAATGCAGGTTCTGGTTAGCTGGTTGAATAATGCAGGTTCTGGTTAGCTAGGTGATGAATGCAGGTTCTGGTTAGCTACTTGAATAATGCAGGTTCTGGTTAGCTAGGTGATGAACACTGGTTCTGGTTAGCTAGTTGAATAATGCAGGGTCTGGTTAGCTAGCTGAACAATGCAGGTTCTGGTTAGCTAGCTGATTAATGCTTGATCTGGTTAGCTAGCTGCATAATGCAGGTTCTGGTTAGCTAGGTGATTAATGCTTGATCTGGTTAGCTAACTGCATAATGCAGGTTCTGGTTAGCTAGTTGATGAATGCAGGTTCTGGTTAGCTAGTTGAATAATGCAGGTTCTGGTTAGCTAGGTGATTAATGCTTGATCTGGTTAGCTAGCTGCATAATACAGGTTCTGGTTAGCTAGGTGATGAATGCAGGTGCTGTTAGCTAGCTGATTAACGCAGGTTCTGGGTAGCCAGGTGACGAACGCTGGTTTTGGTTAGCTAGTTGAATAATGCAGGTTCTGGTTAGCTAGCTGATTAATGCTTGATCTGGTTAGCTAGCTGCATAATGCAGGTTCTGGTTAGCTAGCTGATTAAAGCTTGATCTGGTTAGCTAGCTGCATAATGCAGGTTCTGGTTAGCTAGCTGAATAATGCAGGTTCTAGTTAGTTAGCTGATTAACACTGGTTCTGGTTAGCTAGCTGATTATGGTTGGTTCTGGTTAGCTAGGTGATGAATGCAGGTGGTTAGCTAGTTGAATAATGCAGGTTCTGGTTAGTTAGCTGATTAACGCTGGTTCTGGTTAGCTAGCTGATTATGGTTGGTTCTGGTTAGCTAGGTGATGAATGCAGGTGCTGTTAGCTAGCTGATTAAAGCTGGTTCTGGTTAGCTAGCTGAATAATATAGGTTCTGGTTAGTTAGATGATTAAAGCTTTTTCTGGTTAGCTAGCTGGTTAACGTTGGTTCTGGTTATCTTGCTGAATAATGCAAAATCTAGTTAGCTAGGTGATGAATGCTGGTGTGGTGAGCTAGATTATTAATGCTGGTTCCTTTTAGCTAGCTGATTAACGCTGATTCTGGTTAGCTAGCTTATTAACGCAGGTTCCAGTTAGCTAGCTGATTTATGCAGGTTCTGGTTAGCTAGATGAATAATGCAGATTATGGTTAGCTAGCTGATTAATGATGGTTCTGGTTAGCCAGCTGAAAAATGCTGGTTGTGGTTAGCTAGCTGATTAACGCCGATTCTGGTTAGCTAGATCATGAATGCTTGATCTGGTTAGCTAGCTGATTAATGCCGATTCTGGTTAGCTAGATCATGAATGCTTGATCTGGTTAGCTAGCTGATTAATGCTTGATCTGGTTAGCTAGCTGCATAATGCAGGTTTCTGGTTAGCAAGTTGAATAATGCAGGTTCTGGTTAGCTAGCTGATTAACGCTGGTTCTGGTTAGCTAGTTGAATAATGCAGGTTCTGGTTAGCTAGGTGATGAATTCAGGTTCTGGTTAGCTAGCTGCATAATGCAGGTTCTGGTTAGCTAGGAGATGAATGCAGGTGCTGTTAGCTAGCTGATTAACGCAGGTTCTGGTTAGCTAGGTGATGAACGCTGGTTCTGCTTAGCTAGTTGAATAATGCAGGTTCTGGTTAGCTAGGTGATGAATGCAGGTTCTGGTTAGCTAGGTGATGAACGCTGGTTCTGGTTAGCTAGCTGATTAATGCTTGATCTGGTTAGCTAGCTGCATAATGCAGGTTCTGGTTAGCTAGGTGATGAATGCAGGTGCTGTCAGCTAGCTGAATAATGCAGGTTCTGGTTAGTTAGCTGATTAACGCTGGTTCTGGTTAGCTAGCTGATTATGGTTGGTTCTGGTTAGCTAGGTGATGAATGCTGGTGCTGGTGAGCTAGATTATTAATGCTGGTTCCTTTTAGCTAGCATATTAACGCTGATTCTGGTAAGCTAGCTGATTAAACGATGGTTCTGGTTAGCTAGCTGAATAATGCAGATTATGGTTAGCAAGATGATTAATGCAGGTATTGGTTAGCTACATGATTAAAGCTGGTTCTGGTTAGCTAGCTTATTAACGCAGGTTCCATTTAGATAGCTGATTATTGCAGGTTCTGGTTAGCTAGCTGAATAATGCAGATTATGGTTAGCAAGATGAATAATGCAGATTATAGTTAGCTAGCTGATTAACACCGATTCTGGTTAGCTAGATGATGAATGCTTGATCTGGTTAGCTAGCTGCATAATGCCGGTTCTGGTTAGCTAGCTGAATAATGCAGGTTCTGGTTAGTTAGCTGATTAACGCTGGTTCTGGTTAGCTAGCTGATTATGGTTGGTTCTGGTTAGCTAGGTGATGAATGCAGGTGCTGTTAGCTAGCTGATTAAAGCTGGTTCTGGTTAGCTAGCTGAATAATGCAGGTTCTGGTTAGTTAAATGATTAAAGCTTTTTTGGTTAGCTAGCTGGTTAACGCTGGTTCTGGATATCTTGCTGAATAATGCAAATTCTAGTTAGCTAGGTGATGAATGCTGGTGCTGGTGAGCTAGATTATTAATGCTGGTTCCTTTTAGCTAGCTGATTAATGCTGGTTCTGGTTAGCTAGCTGCATAATGCAGGTACTGGTTAGCTAGTTGAATAATGCACGTTCTGGTTAGCTAGCTGATTAACGCTGGTTCTGGTTCGCTAGCTGATTAACGCAGGTTCCATTTAGCTAGCTGATTAATGCTGGTTGTTGTTAGACAGCTGTGTAATAAATGTTCTGGTTAGCTAGCTGATTAATGCTTGATCTGGTTAGCTAGCTGCATAATGCAGGTTCTGGTTAGCTAGCTGATTAATGCTTGTTTTGGATAGCTAGTTGATTAATGCTTGTTTGGTTAGCTACCTGATTAATGCTTGTTTGGTTAGCTAGTTGATTAATGCTTGTTTTGGTTAGCTAGCTGATTAATGCTTGTTTTGGTTAGCTAGTTGATTAATGCTTGTTTTGGTTAGCTAGTTGATTAATGCTTGTTTTGGTTAGCTAGCTGCCTAATCAAATCAAATTTTATTTGTATAGCACATTTCAGCAGCAAGGCATTTCAAAGTGCTTTACATCATAAACACAAGAACACAAAGTCATGCAACATATAATATAAACAATACATTGTTAAATATTACATTTTAAATAAAGTTCTAATCAGGTGTGTTTTTAGTTGAGATTTAAAGGAAGTCAGGGTTTCTGCTGTTTGTTGAATAATGCAACAAACAGCATCTATGCTTCCAGCATAGATGCTGAAAGCTGCTTCTCCTCTCTTGGTTCTGGTTCTGGGATGCAAAGCAGAACCAGAACCAGAACCTGAGAGTCTGGAAGGTTGATACAACAACAGCAGATCTTTGATGTATTGTGGTGCTAAACAGTTCAGTGATTTATAAACTAACAACAGGATTTTAAAATCTATTCTTTGAGCTACAGGGAGCCAGTGGAGGGACTTTAAAACTGCTGTTATGTCTCTATCTTCCTGGTTCTAGTGAGAACAGGAGCAGCAGCTTCTGGATCAGCTGCAGCTGTTTGATTGATTGTGGTACAGCAATGGTTCTGGCTTTAGAGTTGATGTGCAGATTAATCCTCTGATTTTTAATTTTCTCTGAAAAGAAGCTGGAAAACTTGTTCCATCAGCATTAGATTGGAGTTCAGTGGAAACGTCACAGGAGGGTTTGTGAGCCTGTCAACTGTTGCAAATAAAGTTTGAGCATTATTGATGTTTTTGTTTATTACATCTGCAAAGAAAGCCTCCCTTGCATGTTTTAGTGTTGAGTGATAGTTACGTAGTCTTTCTTTATAGATGTCATTATGAACGTGAAGTTGAGTTTTGCTCCATTTTTGTTCTGCTCTGTTGTCTTGCAGACCGAACTGTTTGTGCTTTTCTCCATGGAGATTTCTTCCTACCAGACACAACTTTTACTTTAATTGGAGCAATAGAATCAATGATATATGAAACTTTAGACTGAAAATCATCTACCAACTGATCTACATCATTACAGCTTAAAGGTGAGGAGGAAGAGTAGATTTGATTAAATGTTTCTGCTGTGTTTTCTGTGAAAGAACGTTTTGTGACAGCAGCTGTTTGTCCAAGTGGTCAAAGAATAAAGAACCTTCAAAAATAACAGCAAAGTGATCCAACAGGGAGACATTATTTATAATGCTGGTTCTGATTGGCTTTTGGATTTTTTCTCCAAACAGAAAAATGTTCTACAGGTTCTGAATTTCAGGTTGAAGTTCTGAATGAAACAGAAAATATTAAGATTTTCCAGTTTTATGCTTCAAAGCATTGACCTCTGACCTTCACGGGATGGGAATTTTTACTTTAACTAGGACTTTCTGAAAGGCAGTGTTGATGAAAAAATCTTTTTAATGCAAATATTTAAATTTCAACAAGAAAAGAACAGAATGAGCAGCAAATGAACCAAATGCAGAAGAAAAATGTTTTTATTTAAAACACGAAGAAAAACTGCAGCAAATTTACAAAAGGAAGATTTAATATTTAAAATCTGACATGTTGAGAAAAATAGGAGCCGATAGAAACAGAAACTGATCAGATTGAGAAAAACTGATCAATATTCAATGAAATGAAATCTGATGAATGAAAGGAAAAAAATAAGAGAAACAACATCTTGATATTCAGTGTGAAGCTTTGACTGGAAACAAGAGAAAAACATGAGGATCCTGGAATAATCCTGGAATAATCCTGGAATAATCCTGGAATAATCCCAGTTTCCATCTTTAAAGGACTGGAAGAAGAAAAAGTTTCCAAGGACTCAATCAGAATCGTTTCCCCAATAAATAGATTGTAGAGACTGAACTATCTGTTCAACAGTGAGAGTTTCTCTGACAGGATGAAAAACTTTAGACTCTTTAGACTCAAATCAGCTCAGAATCACTGAAGAGGAACCAGAAGTGGACCAGACCCTAAATCCAGGAATCAGAGGTTCAGTGAATGTGGTGTTGAAGGTGTGGAGGAGGATCAGTGAGTCAGAGGAGACTCTGTAGAAGGACAGATTGGGACAGTTCACATACACTGCTACTCTGTTAGAGACAGAGGAGGAGGAGAGACGAGTTTCTCTGTTTTTGTGTCTGACAGAGTAACCATCAACATCAGAACATCTCAGACTCCAGGAATGATCATTATATCCAAACCAACAGTCTCTACTGTTTCCTTTCCTCCTGATTCTTCTGTAACTCACTGATATATAAACTGTTCCTCTCCACTCAACCTCCCAGTAACAGCGACCAGTCAGACCAGTTCTACACAGCAGCTGAGGATCATCAAATCTGTCTGGATGATCAGGATATGACTGAAGCTCCTCCACACGTGTCACCTTCCTGTTGTCTTCAGACAGTTTGAGTTTTCTGCTCACTGTGTTTGTGTCGATGGTGAGTTGACAGGAATCTGATGGAGAACAAACACAATCCAGCTGCAGTTATTGATCATTTATTGACACTTTGACTCCTGAATGAGTGATGTGACAGTTTGAAGATGGTTGAATGTGAGCTGCTTTGTTGTCATGAATCAGATGAAAAACACACTTACATTTCCTCAGACCTGGAGTCAAGAATCGGCCTCCAGCAGGCTCCACCCTGAAAGGAGGAGGGGGGTCAGACCATCAGTCTCTTTCAGCAGCAAACATGGACATTACATGTCTCTCAGACACACATTGTCCTCCACTGAGACAGGAACAATCAGTAATGAACAAATTGCAGATAAATCATGTTTTATTGTGTTTTCTCTCTGTAACAGTTTAGATTAAATTTGTGATTCTATGCATCATAATTTCAGGATGACCTGCGTCTCTAACATCCTTAACTTCAGTCATTTTCAATAAATTACAATATTTATGAAAAGTATTTCAGTAACTCGGCTCACAAGTTAAACACATCATACAGATTAATTCCCCACAAGCTGTTTTAAAGCTTTTACTTGTTAATGATGATGATTTGTTGCTTACAGCTCATAAAAACATTTCTGATCAGATTACAGATCAATAAAAACTATTAATGCAGAAATGTGGGTCTGATGAAAAATATGTTTAATATCTGATGAAGTTGTTTTAAAACCTGACAAACGAGCCTCATGGGAGCCATATTCTAATTTATTGAATATGACTGTAAATATGAGATTATTGACATTAATCCAGTTTAACGTTACTGGGACATTCATGGCAGGAGACGCTGCGCTCCATGCAGATCAACTTGTGCTGTGATAAATAACTGAGGTGGAATTGGTGACTGTGGAACCGTAAAACTAAACTGGAACTGGTTCAGACTGAAACTGGGAGCTTTTAAGTCCCAATCCATCCAAAGCTATTACAATCAGATTCATGATGTTCCCAACAGTCCTGCAGCTCAGCCTCAGTTGGATGATGGTCATTATGTCCCTGTAGATTTACCCAATACACATTCATCAGCTTCAGTCTTCTTCATCTTAAAGGAAGCTCACCAGTTTCATCTTGCAAAGCAGCTAAAGGAGATGATCTGAAAGCTCCACAACATGTCCGTAACCCTTGTGTTTGTTCGCTATCAAGTTTTCTCCACTGACTGTCAGCAGCTGCTATATATGCTACACCTCCATAATCTAAGGAAGATCTCATGAGAGCCTGATAAACTCCCAACAGCCACTTCTTGAAGCTCCACATTCCTGTCCAGAAACACAACAAATTATTCACTTTTTACGTTTATTTTGAACTAATTCTATTTACTGTCTCCAGGTTAATTTTCCATCAAAGATGACACCTAAAAATCTCACTTTAGTCACTTGATCAAGCTTCTGATTATAGAGTTTTAAATTAACCCTCTTCTATAAAACATCACTTGAGACTTTACACCTGACATCCTAAATCCCCATTTATTGGCCCAACTTTCAAAATGGCCTCCTGCATCTTTTTCTGTAAATATATGAGATGATGCACCCAGAGAGCCCCATCATCAGCAAATAAAGATTTCCCTATACTTCTATCTATCCCATCAAAAATATCATTTACCATAATATTAAACAGAATTGGACAACACACACGACCTTGTGTGGTAGTTTGTGTATCTAGAGGAAAAAGCAACTTTAACTTCCATTTCTCTACCAAACAGAAAATCTAAAACAGTTATAAACCTTCCCTAAAACCAAGTTTTTCTGGTTTAATCAATAATCCGTCTTTCCATAACATATCATATGCCTTTTCTATATCAGAGAACACAGCTATCACCATTTCTTTATTTGTTTCCTTACTTCTGACTCCAGGCACAGTTTCACATCCATCGTATTTCTTCCTGCACAAAAACCACTTTGATATGGACAGAATACATTTTTACTTTCAAGAAAATATGATGGTCTTTCTGTTACTATCCTCTCCATTATTTTCCCAAATTGAGATGTAAGAGCTAAAGGTCTATAGTTTGAAGAGTCTGTAGGATTTTTACCTGGTTTCAACACAGGAATTATAACTGACTGTTTCCATGCAGCAAGAATTATTCCTGTCTCCCAAATCAGATTAAAACATTTTAAAATAACAGTAAGCGACATTTCATTTAAATGTTTAAGCATTATATAACAAAGTCCATCTTTTCCTGGTGTTGACTGTTTAGCTTTTTTCAGCTCATACATAGTAAAAGGCAAATCTGACTCTTGATTTGAGATGATTTTCTTATTAGAGACTCCTGGATTTTCAGCTAAACTCTTCTCTTTATAACTCTTTATATCTTCAGACAGATTTTCTGAACTATGTACTTTAATCAACGTTTCTGCTAAAATCTGCCTTTTCTATATTACTAACAGCTATTTTCCCATTGAATTCTAGTTCAGGTAAGGAAATGTTTTTCTTAACACCATTCATTTTCTTAATAACTCTCCATATCTCAGCTAACTTAGTTTCTCTTCCAATAGAATTACAATATTGCCTCCAACAAGCCTTCTTAGCACCTTATTGTCTTTCTAACTATAGCCTGAGTTTTCTTATATTGAATTAAAGCTTCAACAGTATGCCATCAATTTAAAAGCTTTATTTCTTCCCTTTATAGCAATACTACATTGCTCATTCCACCATGGAGTAGATTTTTTATTTCTTCTTCCCTGTTTTAGAAATGGCAGTTTCTGCTGCATTAATAATAACAATCTTTGAATTACATAATTACACATCAAAAAACAAGTTTTCATCTAATTTTTCAAACTGGTTTTTAACAAAATATTGAAATAAATCCCAGTTATCCTGACTTAATCTCCATCTAGGATCATTACTTCCTGTTCTTTAACTACTTTAGAACCAACCGTCATTATAATTGGAAAATGATCCCATAGGAGAATCACTCAGCAACTCCCAACATGTAATTCTGCTATTCCCTTTGCACCAATGTTAGATCTAACACACTTTCTAAATCCCTATTACAATCATATCTAGTAGAACATCTATCATTGACACAAACCAGTGAATATGATTCAAGAAACTCTTCAATAACTAACCATTTGAATCTGTATTTAGACCCCCATAAACTATTATGTGAATTAAAATCACCACACCATACAGTCGTTCCTTTATTCTGAAAATTTAATTCATTAAGATCTTGAATGTTCAACTTCTTGCTAGAATTATACAAATTAATCACTGAAATCTGATAGTTATAAAGATCTGGAAAAAAATGATCATATTTCTGTCCTATTGATTCCACTTTATAACTTTTACCATCTTGCACAAAAGTTTTCACTCCCCCACCTGGTCTTTCCTTTCTATCATGTCTAATTGTTGAATATCCAGGGATTACAACCTCTAATTGGGGCTTAAGCCAAGTTTCTTGAATGCAGATCAAATGAGGTTTAATTATCAAATCAGAAATGTATTTCTTGAACTCTAGACCATTACTAATGAGACTTCTTGCATTTAAATGGAATATAACTAACATGAAGAAGAAGGGCCACCACTGCATGATGAAAATAAAGAAGATTGTGTCTCATTCAGTTTTTCCTGATTTGACTCCCAGCTAGCATTCTTAACATTAAGATACTTTTGTGCTGCCTTCACAATGATTTGAATTTTTTCTGTTTTCCTTTGTGTTTGAGCAGTGCAATTTATAACCTCCACCATGAATAAAACTAAATCCTCTTTCCTCATGAATAGTGTCAACTTTAATCTTATTGCATTCCACAATTGAAACTTCCTTCTTCTACCCCATCACTTTCTTTGGATGCATCATTGGTTGGACAGGCACTTTTTCAGCCGTTTCTACAGAAGGGATCCCATTAGTAATTTTAATTTTATGTACTTCTGCAGCTCTTGTACAGGGGGAGCTCTAGTAGACAGGGGATGTCCTGAAACCTGAACTATGTTCACCTCCACAATTACAACATTTTAAAGGAGCTCCCTCCTCACGTTTCATACTCATGATCCCCAGCACATCTCCCACACTTCTGTTTCCCCTTGCATGCCACTGCAACATGTCCAAATGTTTGACATTTAAAACACTGTAGAGGCGGAGGAATAAATGGTCGAACATCATAACTCATATATCCCACAAATACTTTGTCTGGTAGTTTTCTCTTCAAACTTTATCATGACAGAAAAGCTATCACTCCTTTCTCCATCCTGGTTCCTTTTCAACCATCTGACTTCAACTACTTTCCCTCCTGACAGATTTAATGTCATCAACTGGCAGATCAGGAGACATACCTGAAATTACGCCATATACACATTTCCTTTTTATCCAACATTCTCCCTTACATTCTCACCTAAGACTTTTTTAATATTCAATCAATCAATCAAATTTTATGTGTATAGCACATTTCAGCTACAAGGCATTTCAAAGTGCTTTACATCATAAACACAAAACACAAAGTCATGCAACATAGAATAAAATACCAAGTGTTTTTTTTTTTTTTCCCTTTCCCTTCTTTTTGTCACGGAATTTAAGCGCCTGTTACCGCCGGACTCCGCCGTCCGTTTAACCACGGGTATTCGCCGGGCCCCGTTGCCCACAACAGGAAGAAATAAATAAATAAATAAATAAATATCCACAAATACGAATCCATACATATTACATTTCAAATAAAACTCTAAACAGGTCTGTTTTTAGTTAAGATTTAAAGGAAGTCAGGGTTTCAGCTGTTTTACAATTTTCTGGAAGTTTGTTCCAGATTTTTGGTGCATAGATGCTGAAAGCTGCTTCTCCTCTCTTGGTTCTGGTTCTGGGGATGCAGAGCAGAACCAGAACCAGAACCTGAGAGTCTGGAAGGTTGATACAACAACAGCAGATCTTTGATGTATTGTGGTGCTAAACCGTTCAGTGATTTGTAAACTAACAACAGTATTTTAAAATCTATTCTTTGAGCTACAGGGAGCCAGTGGAGGGACTTTAAAACTGCTGTTATGTCTCTATCTTCTGGTTCTAGTGAGAACGTGAGCAGCAGCTTCTGGATCAGCTGCAGCTGTTTGATTGATTTGTTGGACAGGCCTGTGAAGATGCTGTTGCAATAATCAATGCGACTAAAGATAAACGCATGAATGAGTTTCTCTAGATCTGGCTGAGACATTAGTCCTCTAATCCTGGAGATGTTCTTCAGGTGATAGAAGGCTGATTTTGTTACTGTCTTTATGTGGCTCTGGAGGTTCAAGTCCGAGTCCATCACTACTCCCAGGTTTCGGGCCTGATCGCTAGTTTTTAGTTGTAATAACTGAAGCTGTGCATTGACTCTAGATCTATAGCTCTAGATCTATAGCTCTAGATCTATAACTCTAGATTGTTTCTCTTTAGGTCCAAAAATAATGACTTCAGTTTTATTTTTGTTCAGTTGGAGAAAGTTTTGGCACATCCACACATTATCTGCTCTAAGCATTTATTCAGTGATTGGATGGGGTCAAAGGTCACCTGGTGACATCATAATGTAGAGCTGTTTGTCATCCGCATAGTTATGGTAGCTAATATTATTTCCTGTTATAACCTGAGCTAGTGGGAGAATATAAATATTGAATAAGAGGGGTCCTAGGACTGAACCTTGGGGTACCCCACATGTGACCTTTGACCTCTTTGATGAGAAGTTTCCAATTGAGTGCCCTTTCTTTTTGTTTAACATCATTACAAATGATCAATAAAGATCCATCTCTCATCACTTTAACATGTTTCACTTTTCCAACCAGTGAGGTAATTTCTATAGTAATTTTTATTAGATTCCACGTACCAAAGGACACACCCTCGTTGACCGTTTTCTAGACTATTTTAAAGTCTGTCATCACAACTGTTTCTCCTTCTGCCTCAGAAAGAGACAATTCTGTTTGTTTTGTCTCGATTTTCTGCGTTTGTTTTTAGCTTTTGAATATTCCATGTTCCTTCATTTTCCCCGCCATCACAACCCTCATCCATTTCTGCGAGATCACTCCCTGACACGGGAGTGACCCTAAACACATACAACCTTACTGCCCCCTACTCCCGTAAAACGACCCGCGCGAGCATCTCAGCGTTCATGTTGCGTTTGAAGGCGGCTCAGAAAACCAGGTTACGGACCTGTTAAACAACAGATTAAACCGTTTTAACAGCTAAAAAGTGACCCAGGACATATGTATGGGAAATGCGGAAGCCCCTAATGCAGGCGTCCCCAAAGTTGGTCCTCGAGGGCCGGCATCCTGCACGTTTTAGTTCCCTCCCTGCTGGTAGTATCAAGCTTTTCAGCATGTCAATGTTCTTCTTAGGCGTCTAACGAGCCATCAAATTATCCAGGCGCGTTAAATCAGGGAGAAAACTAAAACATGCAGGATGCCGGCCCTCGAGGACCGACATTGGGGAACTAATGTATCAAATTGATGTAAGAATAACAGAGTTTGGAACGCAGCCTGAGTGGCACATGTGAATAGGGCCTATAACAGGGGGGGGCACTCCAGGTCCTCGAGGGCCGGTCTCCTTCAACTTTTAGATGTATCTCTACTTCAACACACCTGAGTCAAATAATGAGGTCATTAGCAGGTCTCTGGAGAACTTGATTGCATTTAGGAGGTGATTCAGCTATTGGATTCAGGTGTGTTGGATCAGGGAGACAACCAAGAGTTGCAGGACACCGGCCCTCGAGGACCAGGAGTGCCCACCCCTGCCCTATAAGTTCAGAAAGAGTAAAGACCAGGGGTGGGCATTCCCGGTCCTCGAGGGACGGTGTCCTGCAACTCTTAGGTGTCTCCCTGGTCCAACACACCTGCATCAAATACTGAACCACCTCCTAAATGCAGTCAAGTTCTGCAGAGTCCTGCTAATGACCTCATTATTTCACTCAGGTGTGTTGAAGTAGAAACACATCTAAAGGTTTCAGGAGACCTTGAGGCCCTCGAGGCCTGGAATTGCCAAACCCTGGAATAGACTGATAAAAGTTCATACGTTTACTAGTGTAGCAAAACATGAATGAGACGTGTGAAGGCGACATCTTACCCCGAAAATATCAGATCCAGAACTCAGAGTTTAGCAGCTTAACTTGCCTCCACATGTTTTTCAGATTTGATGGTGAATTTTTGAAAGTTATCAGTTCATGATATCAGGGAGGCAAAGGCACCAGAATCATTGATTACTTTCAAACTAACCAACAAATCAAAAAGCTCAAAGCGACTTGGATGTAACTTGTAACACAACAATTTATAGAAATGTAGTGAAGTAGAAAGTACAGATACTGTAAAATGTAGTGGAGTAAAAGTTCCCAGGATTAAATCTACTTACGTACAGAAACATGAAAAATGTCCTTAAGTTCAGGAACAAAGTTCTTGTCCCAACAACAGGATCAGGTGAAGGACCTCTGCAGTCCCATGATGCTTCCTCTCCCTCTTCTAAACCATCTGATGGGCTGATATCATCCCTCTACTTTATCAATAAAATCTGATTCTTTCTCTTATTACCATTCCATTATTGATCCTAAATGTGACGTCAGAGCTGTGGATCTGGAATCTGATTGGTCGGATGGATATTTCCTGGTTTTCCAACATGAAGGGTCTCTGCCTTTTTCCAAAACGTTGGGAATTTTTCCCAGACTTTATTGAATATTCCCAAAAGTTTTTCCAACGACTGGAAACCTAAACACATTAGTCTTTTCTTGGATCTGTCTAAAAGGTTTTATTATTGTTTTTTAATTTCTAACAGACAACAAAGCACAATTCTACTTTTTCACCATCATTCACTGCAATTCTTCATTTCCTCTAGAAAACAAGGGATTTCCATTCTCTCCTGATTCCTTTCATTCTTTGATCATTTTCCAGATGTCGCCCCCTGGTGGAGATCAAACTACTAAATGGATGAAACTATTAAAATTCTCACTTTCTTTCTTTGCCTCATGAATTGTTTTCTTCACTTTTTATGTATTTTATATTTTATTAAATCCTGAAAGTTGTGAGTTTTGTCTAAAATCTAAAGTTTTTTTTTTCTCTCCCAGAACTTTAAACATCCATCTGACCAACATGGAGTTACTTTTCTTCTCATCTTTGCTTCTTGGGGCTGATTGGTCTGGAGCTCCATCAAATATTGTTTTAAAGTCTTTCTGCCATCAGTAGATCATCAAGGAAATCTTATTTTTATTAATTTAGTCAGAGTCCCTATTAAACTATTAAACATCTCACTCTTTAATTTTCCTTGTGATCCGTTCTTAGTCTGGAGAATATTCCAGAAAACTGGGTGATGATCTCTGCCTCCAGATGAGGCGTCTAAATATTTAATTATCAAACTAAATATTCAGTTTCATACTAAATGTTTCCCAGCAGACTGACTAAAGACATTTCTCCCTCTTCCTCCTCTATCAGACCTTCTCTGCTCCTGCAGCAGGTTCCTCCATACCTGAGAGCTTCCAGTCTCCAGTGTGGATCCTTCAGTCCAGCCGACAGCAGCTTCACTCCTGAGTCTCCTGGATGATTGTAGCTCAGGTCCAACTCTTTCAGATGGGAGGGGTTGGAGGTCAGAGCTGAGGCCAGAGAAGCACAGCCTTCCTCTGAGACCAAACAGCCTGATAAGCTGCAGACACACAATTCATCACGATGAGAAAATGAGAATATTGAGGTAGAAACCAAGGACTGAACTGATGGATGGATGGATCTGTAATTATGCTTCTTTTTGCCCCTGAGATGCAACAATTCGTCAAGAGCCCAGAGTTACCTGAGAGTTTCCAAGTTGCAGTTTGGACTCTTCAGTCCAGCAGAGAGAAGCTTCACTCCTGAATCCTGCAGGTTGTGTTACTCAGGTCCAGTTCTCTGAGACTGGAGGACTGGGAGCTGAGAACTGAGGACAGAGCTTCACAGCTTCTCTCTGAGAGGTTACAGACACTCAGTCTGAGGAGACAGGGAGGAAAATATGTTACTAAATAATTCCTGAAAATTTATGTTCTTTCAGATCATCAATGTTTTATTGGACAGAGAAGGAACCAACTTATTTTACACAACCTTTGCATTTGTTGTGAACTTCTTCATTCTATAGTTTTTCAACCTCCAGCCATAAAGGACTGAACTACAGGTAACAAAGAGGTTAGAAAGTATTATAAATTTCCACAATTAACTTTATTAATCCAGTTTCAACTTTAGCAGTGGAGGAGTTTTGCTGCTTTAATATGTAACACTATGTTGAGCTGCTGTAGGAAGTCTGTTTCTTCTTTGCTCAACCCCCAATGGGACACTTTGAAGAAACGATGCACCAAAACATAAATTAAAACATGAATATTTACCTCATAATGAGCATATTTTTATTAAAAATAAACAGTGACAATGTGTGTCCTTACAGAGCTTTGTTGGAGGCTTTAACCACTGGCAGCAGCCTCAGAAGAACCTCCTCTGAAGCAGAGTATTTCTTCAGGTCAAACACATCCAGATCTTTTCCTGATGACACTAAGATGAAACCCAGAGCTGACCAATGAGCAGGAGACAGTTTATCTGTGGAGAGACTTCCTGAACTCAGAGACTGTTGGATCTCCTCCACTAGAGAACGATCATTCAGTTCATTCAGACAGTGGAACAGATTGATGCTTTTCTCTGCAGACACATTCTCATGATCTTCTCCTTGATGTACTGAACTGTTTCATTGGTCTGTGAGCTACTTCCTGTCTGTGTCAGCAGACCTTGTAGGAGTCTCTGATTGGTCTGCAGTGAAAGTCCCAGGAGGAAGCGAAGGAACAAGTCCAGGTGTCCATTTGGACTCTGTAAGGCCTGGTCAACAGCTCTCTGATGGAGAGAATTTAGTTTAGAGTCTCTAGATAATGAAAGGCTCTCAGATGTTTGTTTTTCTTCCATCAGGTTGACTCCAGAGTTAATGAAGGTCCGATGAACATGAAGAGCAGCCAAAAACTCCTGAACACTCAGATGGACGAAGCAGAACACCTTGTCCTGGTACAGACCTCTCTCCTCTTTAAAGATCTGTGTGAACACTCCTGAGTACACTGAGGCTGCTCTGATATCGATGCCACACTCTGTCAGGTCTGATTCATAGAAGATCAGGTTTCCTTTCTGCAGCTGATCAAAAGCCAGTTTTCCCAGAGACTCAATCATCTTCCTGCTCTCTGGACTCCAGTGTGGATCTGTTTCAGCTCCTCCATCATACTTGACCTTCTTCATTTTGGTCTGAACCACCAGGAAGTGGATGTACATCTCAGTCAGGGTTCTGGGCAGCTCTCCTCCCTCTCTGGTCTCCAACACATCCTCCAGAACTGTAGCAGTGATCCAGCAGAAGACTGGGATGTGGCACATGATGTGGAGGCTTCGTGATGTCTTCATGTGGGAGATGATGATCCTGCTGGCCTGTTTCTCATCTCTGAATCTCTTCCTGAAGTACTCCTCCTTCTGAGGGTCATTGAACCCTCTGACCTCTGTCACCATGCCAACACACTGAGGAGGGATCTGATTGGCTGCTGCAGGTCGTGTGGTTATCCAGAGGAGAGCAGAGGGAAGCAGTTTCCCCCTGATGAGGTTTGTCAGCAGAACATCCACTGAGGTGGACTCTGTAGCATCAGTCAGGATCTCCTTGTTGTGGAAGTCCAGTGGAAGTCGACTCTCATCCAAGCCATCAAAGATGAACAGAACCTGGAAGTGTTCAAAGCTGCAGATTTCTTTGGTTTCACTAAAGAAATGATGAACAAGTTCCACCAAGCTGAACTTTTTCTCTTTCAGCACATTCAGCTCTCTGAAGGTGAATGGAAATATGAACTGGATGTTCTGGTGGGCTTTGTCTTCAGCCCAGTCCAGAGTGAACTTCTGTGTTAGGACTGTTTTCCCAATGCCAGCCACTCCCTTTGTCATCACTGTTCTGATTGGTTGATCTCTTCCAGGTGGGACTTTAAAGATGTCTTCTTGTCTGATTGTTGTTTTCTGGTCTGTGTGGTTTCCTGGATGCTGTTTCAATCTGTCTGACCTCATGTTCATCATTGACCTCTCCAGTCCCTCCCTCTGTGATGTAGAGCTCTGTGTAGATCTGGTTCAGAAGGGTTGGACTTCCTGCTTTAGCAATTCCCTCAAACACAGACTGGAACTTCTTCTTCAGACCAGATTTAAGTTGTTGACAAACTGCAGCAAAGATGTTCTGAATAAACACAATAACAAAATCAGATTTGAATAAAAAAAATCATATTGATTACATCACCATAGCAAATGTGTAATTTATCTATCAATTAAAATTTTGAAGAAATGCACCTACTGTTCTGCAGACGGTCAGCCAGCTCCTCCTGCTTCATCATCCTCAGGAAGTTCAGTGTGATCTTCATCACTGCCTCTCTACTGCTCCTCCTCTGCTCTTCATCATCACCTTCCAACACCTCATCATCTCTCTGACTCTCTGAGCATTCTGGGTAATCTGGACTCAGAACCTTTTTAATCTTCTTCAACTCGTTCTTCACAAAAGTGACAATGTTTTCCTCCAGCAGCTGGAACAGAATAATAGATGACACATGGGACTGAAATCATGGAGCCAAACACCAGATGGATGTTGGACAGACTGACAGTCCTCTGGTCTACAAAGTGCAGCATGAAGGTGACTTTGAACAGAACTAATGGAAAAGTATTTGTTGTTCATTTACAAACCATAAATAGGAGTCCAACTGTGTTTGATGCTGCTGGACAGATGGACCACTGGGAACCTCTGAGCTCTGCTGGTCCACTCTGTGGAGGAACCAGGAACAATTAGGAAGTCAGGAAATATTCATCCAGCAGTTTTCACAGAAGAAATCACCAAGAGTTTCACATTAAAAGTCCTTAATATAGTAAAACATATCATCACACAAACACAATTCAAAGTGAGGAAGAGGAAAATTATCTACATGATGAATACAGTAACACCAGAATAATCCAGTAACCATTTTAAAACGTTGATTTTGAACTTGGACTTCAACTGTCAGCAGATCGAATGCTGGTGGACAGTTTCCCAGAGCTTGGGGACAGTGGAAGGGAAGGCTCTGTCCACACAGGTCTTCAGGACAGTGTGGGACATCCATCAGGTTCTGATGATAGATCTGAGATGATGTGGACATGGAGGAGGTCTGAAATATGTGGGTTGTCCATGTGTGGGATCCTCGACTGGATGTTGTAGAGAGGATTTAAAAGAATCCTGTAGATCCCTGGAAGCCGGTGAGCTCACATTGTATCTGTCCACACAGAGACAACAAAGGTCCATGAAGTGATATCTGGATGTGAGCAGTGAACCAGTGACTAAGTAGTTGTAAAGATTTAATGTTCCTGCTGATCCCATAAGAACCAGCAGAACCTCTGATGGTCCACATCAGCTCAGTTTGGTTGAGTTCCAGCAGATCTCACCAACCACATCATGAAGCTTTCCTTCCCTGCTGAACTGCTCTCACAATGCACACAGGAACCAAGTCCTGATGGACCAGAATGGCTTTACCAGGTATTTCCCAGTGGAAATGTGATCCACTGTTAGTCTGACATGGAGCCAGGAAGCAACAGAACATCATCATCAACATCCAGAGATAAAGATATGAAGGTGTTTTCATGAGAACAGAGCAGCTGATTTCTGTAGATAATGGATCAAACCTCTGGAAATATAACTGGAAACATTTCAGTTCTTACTGGTTCAGTTTCCAGAGTTACAGCAATTAGATACATCTCACCTCTCTGATGGTGGAGATCCAGGAGATTTAAAGTTAATCCAATCTTCCTTTGACCAGTCACTCTTAAAGGACACACAGCTGGGTTCTGGTTCTGGTTCTGGTTTGAATCTCTGATGGATCCTGATAGAAACATGATGATTAAAACTTAAGCAGCAAAGAGGAGCAGCAGCAGCTTCATCACCACGTCTGTTCTGGCCTGATATAGTGAACGCTGTGTGAAAAGGGCTGTGGACAGTTAGAGATGGTGACCTCACCTCTGACCTTTGCTCTGGCTCTCATCTTCCCCACACAGAGTGGTTTTAGAGGGAGGGACTCCCTCCTCTCTGTCCTCACACTGATCCATGCTGCTGAATCCACATCAGCTCACACACACTTTCTAGCTTCACCTGCAGAGGAAACACACATCATTCATCTGCACATCAACTCTGATCATCCTTTACATCATTAGTGCTGGAAAAAGATCAGCTGCTCCTCCTCTGATTGGCTCTTCTTCTCTGCTTCATATCAGTGTCAGGTGAATGCAGTCAGACAGCAGAGAGGCAGAGGAAGCTGCCATCAGCTGCTGCACTTCTACTATCAGTCCACTAGATGGAGACATGGAGCAACATTTACATTCACTGATTCAACTGAGCAACAGGAAGTGTTTTCTGCTCCTTCAAAGATTAACTATTTCATAATCTGACTGAGAAATTGTTTTTCTGACTTTAATGCTGGAGACCAGAGTTTGATTCCAGGAAATAAAACCAAGAATCAGTTTGTTCAGAGAAGAAAATAAAGAAAATCAGATGTCAAACGGCAGAGATTTTAGTTTTCAGCTGAAATCAGAAGTGAACATTTCTCCAAAAATCAAGTTCAAGTAGGAAACAAAGAAAACTTACAGTTTGTTCAAATGATCCAAAGAGTTGATGAAGAAAATCTGAACAACAAGCTGAGACCCAAAAGAACCACGGTAGATCCAGACTGGTGCCACAAATAAACAGGTTAGTTTAAACTGAAAGTGTTAGAGGAGAAAAGAGCGTAGACTGGTCAGACTGGTCTGACTGGTCAGACTGACTGGAGTCAGAGGAAAGTTTTCTCTGTTGACGTCTGAAGACAGGATCACTTCTCATAAATATGGATCTGCTGTTATTCTGCTGATCCAGGTTCTGTTCAACACCAATTGAACCAGAACCTTTTTTAACTTGGAACCAACTGAACTCTTCATTAATGGGGATTTGTCTCCCACTGGTGGTAAAACTATTACCTGCGTATTGTCTGGTTATTAATATCATGACGTGTTTTTACACATTATGATATTAATGTCATACGTTAATATCCAAAAGCTCTGTTTGGATTACAGAACTGTAATCTAGCTCTGTAATCCAAAAATTAAGAGACCACTTAAAAGGATCAGTTTCTTTTTTTTATAGGCTTATATTTGAGTAAAATGAACAATGTTCTCTTTTTCTATGAAGTATTGACAACATGTCTGACATTCCAAGCAAAAATGCATTTGCAGAAATGAGAAATGGTGAAAAAATAATAAAGTTGAAGCGTTTTTAAACCACAAATAATCTAAAGAAAACAAGTTCAATAAGAAAACAATACTGATATTTAACTCAGAAGTTCAGAAATCATTTGGTGAATAACCAGGATGTCAATGAGGTTCTCAGTGGTCTCCATTTTTTTTATTTTTCAGAGCTGGATGACCGCAATAGTAAAAAGTGATCAGAACCAAAACAGTTCTAAGGTTCATTTATCAGGACATGAATGACTTTAGGGTTTGTTTGTTTCTGCTCACCTGGAGCACCAGCGGGTGGAGTCAGTCTGAATTCTTTCATTTAAAGAAACATTGAAGATCCTCCTGGAACAAATGGAGCTTTGGAAAGAAATCAGCAGGAAGTGAAAGAAAAATGGATCTTCATCACTTGTGAAGTGAACGACACCAGAGTTGGATTCAGTGGAGTCACATGAAGATCAGAAAACTGAGGCTGGAATAATAAAATCATGTTAAATATTAGCTATATTGCTCTCAGTGAACTTTATTTGCTGGACTTTGATGAGAATAAATAAAAGCTATGATAATCCTGAAGTTACTATGAAGGAGTGTTTCTTCATCCAGTCATTTATTAAACTTTCCTGATTCTGTCTCACATAAAGCTCCACTGGCACATCAATATGTGACTGAACAGTTCAGTCAGTTTAGCTCATTTTAGCAGAAACTGAAGGTAACAGACTGTGGGATAAATTGAGTTGGGCTCATATGAACATTCATGGTTTATCTGCACCAAAGCAATGTTAGAGTGGGAGATCCTGGATGTGGAGTGAGGGAGGTAAACTGGGTTACTGCTGCCCAGCAACTCCTTCCCATTTCCTTAAACTAATCCACCTGCAGGAACAAGGAATGTGGCTTTATGTCCACATGTGAAGCAGTGCTGACAGATATCACCTGCATGCTTGGAATCCTTTAGCCCTCACAGATCTGCCATTAAACTGTAGATATGTTTAGAACTGCAAAGTGATAATTTAATGTAGCTGTCCCAGTAAGGAACCTGAATTATGTGGAAACCTTAAATGTATGATTTTATTGCAGGATGATGCAAATGGCCAAGAGAACAAATGCAGAAAATTCTTTTCAATCTGTACCATTAGAAATGGTATAAATTGCTTTGCAGATCAGACATCAACTCCAACTGGGGGATGGATGGACAAGAATTTTCCTTCCAAACATAAAATATTTAGTTTTTACTTTAGACCTGGAAATGTAAATTTGACATAATATTTTCAGAATCATATGTAGATCTGGTAAGGAAGTAAACCAGAAAGCCCTCATGATGCAACTTGTATATTTGACCCATTTCACTCAATTAAAAAAATTCAAAGGGATTTTTAACATGATGTTTTAATTCAAAATTTCTTTGTGAATCAGTTCCTTCAGATACACATCATTTCATTCTCCTTCACTGTACAAGGCTATAAAAAGTTCACAGCAACAGCACAAACATACAAAATAGTCATTTTACCAAATTCATGTTTTTCCTCCTCTGCTCTCCTTAAATACATCTGAACTCTGGTGAGGAACCAGCCATAGCAAAAGATTCAAGTCAGTGTTTACAATCTTATTTACAGAGAACATGATCAAAGTGCATTGAAGAGAGTCCTGATTTACAGTCACGTCTCTGAGGGAGGAAATATATTTACACTGTTTACAAACGCTGCAACCATGGTGATCTCAGCAGCAATAATATAATAATGCAATTAACAGAAGAAACCTTAATGTCAGTCAGCAAAGCATGATCAGAAATATTAACAATCTGTTTCATAATTAAATACTTTTAGTCTCCAGACTTGTTCCCGTTGAGACCTGAGAACTTTGACCCGGTTTGAATCGGAACCAGGAAACGGGTTGATGAAGACGCCTGGTTCTTCAGAGGTTCAGTCCAGGCTGGACATGAAAGACCCTCAAAGACAAACTGTTCTCTGAACAGACGGCAAAGACGACGTCGGAAAAGCAAGAATAAAAATTCCTCAACACTGTGGAGTGAATGTGGAAAACTCATGGAAGTATTCACATAATAAATAACATTTCCTCTTCACCACAGATCAGGACTTAATGCACTTCTGAAGGCATGTGGTTGAACTGTAAGGTCCGCCGTTACGGCGAAACCGTTGGCATCGTAACACGGAGGAGGTTTCCGCAAGGAGAAGAAATAAAAAACCAAAATCCTGAGAACGATCAGGATAAATCATTGTCTGTGCTCACTATGGAAATCTGTGACAGAAACACAGGAAGGAAAAGATGGGGATTTTGTAACTGAGAGGAAATGGCAGCATTTTCAACCACATCTCAAAATATTGACTTGAAGATTTCCAAATATCAGATTTTAAAAAATTAAACTCACCGCTGGGTAGGTGTGGCCCACGTTGGCGCCGTGGCGGGTGATGTCGATGTTGAGGTCTTCTTCTGTGGTTTTCAGGTAGACTGGGTTGTCAAAGTTCATGCTCTTCTGGTTCTTCAGCTGCCAGTTCCTCCACATCAGGTAGGCGCCCGCTCGGCCATGGCCAGCAGCACTGCAGCAGAGACACAGGCTGCTGGGAAACAGATTTGACCTCATGTTTGACCTTAGAGGAGGAGGCAGAGCACTTACAGACAGGTAGGATGGCCCAGGCAGCAGCAGAGCCTCTGGCTGTGGAGTCCACTGGATAGATGTGCTCACATTGGCTTCTGGAAGAGACGACAAAATCAGTAACTTCCATAAACCTTAAAGAGTTTAGGATAGGGTCATGGTCTACACAAAACCTGCAAAACTCATCTTAGATAATGTTCAAGTCTGCTTAGTTCAGTTGAGCCGTTTTAAGACTTGTCATCAATTCCAAAATAAATCTAAACAGATTCACACTGTACAATTGTATAGCTTTGAAAGTAGAAGTGGAGCCTCCTGCAGAAACAAGCAGCAAATGGTTTCTAGATTACGGTTGTCTTTTCCAGCAGCCATTGTACAGTGCAAACAGCAGTAAAACCTGCTGGGATGTTTCATTTGGAGGGTTTTTATAAAGGCTCATTTCTGAAGCAGAAATATTTGCCAAATATCAGCTTGGTGTAAATCTAAAGCTCTCAATCAAAACGAGCTTCAGCGAATTCCTGCATTAATCTTTACAAATGCAGAATAGGGGGGTAAAAAAGGTTCAATAGCAAAACTAAAAATCTTCCAGCAGGTTTTGAGGTTTGTAAACTACATTGAGGGCAAGAATGTAGGTTTTGTTTGAGCCAAATATTGCATGTGTATTCCCATTTTCTACCACTAGATGGCGCTCCTGTACTAGATTAATTTGTCAGAGCTTTAAACTCTTCCAGCAGCAGAGAGGTGATGACCGAATGTCACATGGATTGTTCAGCATTTAGCAACAAGTCACAGGGATTCCTCATGTTCTGATTAAGATCAAAATTACTTCAGTAAAAAAT
The DNA here is from genome assembly GCF_027474105.1 of Poeciliopsis prolifica. Lineage (NCBI taxonomy): Eukaryota > Metazoa > Chordata > Actinopteri > Cyprinodontiformes > Poeciliidae > Poeciliopsis > Poeciliopsis prolifica. The sequence goes on from NW_026562446.1 coordinate 1,558,675, forward strand.
AAAACAGGGAATTTAAGTTCTTCCAAGAGTTTCCAGGTTGAAATGATCCAACTGAACATTTATAATCTCAGCTGGATTAGAAGATTTGAGGAATTACGGTTAATTTCAGCTCTTAGATTCAGATCAGGACCAAAGCAGCAGAAGTTTCAGTTAAAGCAGAAGAGAAGGTTAATCAGAAAAATCTTTGCCAGGAGGAGAAAAACTGGAAGCTACTTGATTTGAGAGCCCAGCATGCTGAGATGACGGCGTTAGGTTTTACCTTTGGGCTGCGTTACAGCTTCATACCGTCCTCACAGGAAGAGTTGTCACTAGAAGAGCAACAACAAACCTTAAGCATTCAAGGTCGTCCCATTTCTGAGTTCTCTTTGAATGTAGACCAGATCTCTGGAGAGTAAACTGGTTATCTGATGCAAATCAAGAGGATGGGAGAGTCGCTGCAATCTGCATGAATGGTTTCACCATCCTGTAATAAACGACTCACACTGGGAAGTCTGGTCCTTTTGCCTGGAAAAGGCCAGTCATGTGGGGAGGTGTGAATGTGGAACTGAACTCTGGTCCACTACAAACATCGGCCTGTTTGGTTGAAGTGAAGGCTGGTGCAGTTTGAATGCATATGAACGAACCACAGATTGTTCCTAAAGCAGGAAGTGAACTACAGCGTAGGGATTCTGGGTAAATACAGTGAAACAATGCTAGCTAGTTTAGTGCTAACGGGAGAAATGGCTTGTGGTCTTTTGCCAAAGACAAAATAAAACTAAAATCTGATGTCACTTTGTGATGAAGGTTATTTATAGTAATTTATTGACTATACTGGATCCTTTGGTCTTATTGCACAAGGATCAGAGGCGTCGTCACACTGTGCATAAACTTCTATTTGAGTGATGCAGCCAAATCTGGATTCCTAATGTAGAACAAATTGCAGGTCCATTTTGTTAGATAATGCCACATATAGCATATTATTAGGCTCTGAAAACAGTCAGTAATGATCATATTCCTGTGAATTATCACAAATATCAAGAAGCTGCTGACATTTCTGAGGAGCTTGAGTTTCTCGGTTCTGATCAGTCATTCTGTGAAGAGGAAAATAAAAAACTCTCTTCATGAAATGTAAACAACCTGCCCACTCAAAGCATTATGGGATTTCAAGTTTCTCATTGTAAGCAATGAGAAACTGAAACATCTATGATTTCAGCTCCACTGGAGGAAAAACCTCCACTGATCTGTAACGGCGTGAACAATAAAACAGTCGTTTGTCGCTGTGAGTTGAGCTTCTGTTCACTTTGTGTTTCTAACTGGATTAGTCGGCCGGAGCAGCAGCCTCACAAAGCTCTACAGTTCCCGGTCGGCCCAGCTGGAAAATGGACGGGCAGGAATTAGTCTTAAAGGACAGGCACCCATTTTCACTGCAACCAACAGAGGTTCAGCAGAGAGCTTCAAACCTCCAAATAGGATTTAGGTAAGCTTCCCAATATAAAGAACTAAAATTGACCAAGTTTAGGGTAAATACTTCAATGAAATGTGGAACAACCAGAACTAGAGGAAAATGGAAGCAAACTCAGAAGATCAAGGAGCAGTCGAGCTGGTGATTAAATTTAGTTTTTAAGGTTCGATGAATCTGAAAGATATTGATTCCCCCTGTTCTGTTGGGTTTTTTGAACCGACAACCTCAGCATGTTTTATACTCCCAGTTAAAACTCTTAATCCTCCACAGATTCTCAGCGTTTCCTGCAGTTTGTTCTCGCGTCATGAAGACGGTCCAGCGATCCGCGAGTCCCGGCTGGAACCAGAGTCCAATTAGTGCTGCGGATTCAGCTGTCAGGTTTCTGTTGGGTTTTGAAAAGGCTAATCTGTGAAAGGAGCGAAGCCGCAGGGAAAAACAAAGCGAGTCTCTAAGCAACCGGTCGTCCAGCAGGAGGGAAAGGCCAGCGCCGCTGCTCTGCCTTCACTCCTGCAACCGCTAATTGTTGCAAACAATCCTGGAGCCGCTGCAAACTGGACCACTGCAGACATTTACCCACAACTTAAAATTCAAGACGCCGCTTCCTTTCTCCTCTAGAAGCCTTAAAAACAGGCGAGTGGTTCTTACTATATTGAAAACAAAAAAGACTTCAGCAGTGGAAAGAGGTTGATGTTGAAAAGCTGCAGCTGCAGAATCAGTGTTTGCATTTCTGTGCAGAGCCTCACCGGGTCTGCAGCGCTGGCCGTCTGCTGCCAGCTCCTGGCCTGCAGGACACACGCAGCTGTACTTGGGGGAATGTTTGTTGATCTGTGGAGCAGGAAGACACAAGAAGCTGCAGCCGCCATTTTCACTTTTCTCTGTGCACCAGTTGGTACCTGCAGAAAAACAAACAAATGAATCACTGAGTAACTGAAGCCCAAATCAAGCTGGAGAACTTGTTCCACACCAGTTCTGGGTTAAACTGGGTGACCTTTGACCCCTCACCAGCCAGCTGGATCAGCTCATGGTAGACGATGACGTCCTGCGGGTCGTCAGGTTGCTGGCGAGCGTGACGACATCAGAACCAGAGAACTTGTTGGCGCCGAAGATGGCTTTGTTTTCACCGTCTGTCCAGAAAACCGATCCTGCCAACAGAACCAAACATGGCCGACTTTTTACATTCTGATCATTTCAGTAATCAATTATTCTGATCAATGGTAATATTTTTTTTACAGATTTTTATTTGACTAAGCCTTTTTGTACAATTAGAAATAATTCTGTAAACATTTTATTGCTTAAAAACTTTGTATTTGACTGTTTGTTTATGAAACATTTGAAATTTGCTGAAATGTGCTAAACAAATAAACTTTATTAAAAAGCAGCAGCATTTCTTCAGTAAGTCTAAATGAACGAAAGCTGAAGCCAAACGAACCTCGAACCACGGTGAGAGCGAATGGATGAGCCAGGAAGTCTGCAGACTAAATGAGGCCTAATCGATGTTCTTAGTGACCAGAGGATCAATAAGGCCCTTAATCAGCCAGAGGTTCAAACTGATGAAACATGAGGATGGAGGCTCTATTAAAACATTCCTCACCATCTTCCATTCTTTCAGCAAACAGTTGAGACAGAGCTGGTTTTGGTTCCACACTATTGACCTGCTGCTTTAGCCGCCATTGAAAGTTTTATTAAAAGTCTGTCTGTCAGGATTCCGGTTGAGAGCGTGTGCGTGAGAGTGTGAGTGGGAGTGTTTACATCTTCTTTCAGCGAGGATCTTCGTTGAGGAGCCTGTGGAGCCAGCGCAGGTGACGCTGATTTGCCTCATCAGCGTGCTGGAATAAAGGAGCGGCAGAATCCTCCAGTCATCCCTAGATGGTTAACGCTACCGGTAGTCACTCTGGCCTCACCTGTTGAAAACTTGTTTCTTGAACCTTGTTGTGTAACTCGAAGTACTTACTCTCCGTATCCTGTTCGTTTCCAGGACTTTTTGTGTTCTCGTTTCAAGAAGCTCCTGAGATTGCCTGCCTGCTCCGCCGTTTCCACTGACTCCATCCTGTTCCAACCACCCGAGCTAACTCCTCGCACTCCCTCCGGCACCGTTGCACACCCTCACGCCGGATCCTGACGCCTCACCCCTAAGCTCTGGAAAATCCGCACCAATGTAAACCAGCTCCTGATTCCTCCTCCGAACTCGCATTCTGAACCCATTATAATTCATCTCGTTTCAGGCCAACCTGGTCGAGCGACCCTCGCCGCATATCGAAGTCCAGAGGACTGAATTTTATTTGTCCTGTTGTAAATAAATCACTTACCTTTCTATCCAGTGTGTGGTTACTGCATGTGGGTCCGCAAGTTAAATCAAACCATGTCACTGTCAGTCTGCAGATCATGTGACCAAACCAGAAAACACACTGAAAACATAGAGAACAGCAAGAAAAAGGGAAAGTTATCAAAAATGTTCATACTCGAGGAAAGTATGATGTACTCCAAAATATGCTAAAGTAGTGAAGTATTTTTACTTTGTTACTATACAACACTGAATCAAATAAATACACCACAAGATTCATTGTATTTCATTGAGATGTTAAGGAACAGACCACCACAAGGTCCAGATCCTTTGTGAAGTCAATGAAAGCGATTGATGGTTTTAAATACTTTACAAAAGAAAGTAAATGCTTTTGTGTGAGTCAACGTGTCTCCTGCATCAGGTAAAGCTGCAAGTCTTTCAGGTTTTGTTTTTACCACCTTTGCACATCTGATAGGCAACATTGTTGCCATTCTTCTTGACAAAGTAAAAAAAAAAACTCATCCAGTGTGAATGGAGACTGTCTGTGAGGATCGATTTACAAATCTTTTAAGAGATGTGAATTGAGGTTTGGATTTTGTCTCTCATTCTAAATCAGGACATGGTTTAAGTAAATGAGTAGTTTTGACTGCGTGTCTAGGGATGTTGTCTGAGGTTTGTTCTCTAACAAACATCTGAGTACATCAGTCGACTGCTTTCTGACATCTAAAAATCATTTTATTTGGAGGAATCAAACTACAGCATATTTAAATTGATCTTTTTCTTAAGAAAACTTGAAAACCATAGAACTATCTTCTTCCTCTTAGAAATTATACATTGTCTTGTGTTGTAGATAATGTAGCATCCATTTGCTGCTGTAATGAGACAATTATTAAAAACAGTTCAAGGATAAGTAATCTTTTGTAAGGCACACTACTTCAGTGTGGTTTAAAACATGGTGGCACAAGGCTGTCAGGTTCACCATCGCCCTCCACCTGGACAATTTAGCTGAACAAAACACCAAGGTCCAATAGGACCGGCAGTCAAAGTGAATAATTCCCCACATTGATCTGTTCTTTTTTTTCTGCTTTCTCGTGGGTCTCAAAACACAAAAGACTTGACATGTGATGTTCTCTTTGATAACTGCCTTTTCGGACGGCAATTGTGAGCTGATAGAACCAATGAACAAATTGATTTACTTGGTGCTTGTGAAAGGTAGTTTCTTGTTTCAAAGGCTCCTGAAGTTGTCCACAGATCTCAGTCCTCGCACCTTTTTCAAACGTAGCAGCAGGTGTTTTTTTGGCCGTGTCTTTTTGTCTTTCAAATATCCCTCTTTGACAAAATCCTTCAGAGCCACTGAAGCAGAAATAAAAGCCCTTTGTGGGATGGCTCACTCTGCCAAAGTTTTATAGAGTGGACTTTAGCTCTGGCATATTCTTGTTCATACCACATGTATTCCACACTCAGCACAAGACTAAGAAATCATGCAAGAATAACATGCAAGAAAGAGCATGACATGTACCGACCATCAGGCATGGAGTCTTTGAAATATAAACTGATTGGGTCTGGTTTTAATTTACAAAGTCAAACTGAAAATAGCAGCACATGAAGTCACAAAGTTGATAAAAGTCTGTCTTTAAAACATTGCTAACCTGTTTTTCACTTTTTGTCAAAAGATACTCAAAAGTTGTTGGCAGGTGGGAGACAATATGAATCTAACTGGTCAGTGATGTTGCCATGGTCATTTAAAAGGTTTAGTGGTCGACATAAAATGTTTGTTCAGATTAAGGAAGATTGTCTCCATTCATGTTTGAGTCGTCAATGATGACTAATCTGTGATTTGGTAAAGCAAAATAATCCAAATCAGAGCAGAAAGCAGATGGGACTAAATTCATGCAAATGCAAATATGCCCATCAATAATTTGCACTTGCTTATGCGACAGGTTGGGGTTGTTTTTAGTTCAGCCACAAACACAGAACATGCAGGAAAATGTTCAGAGAGAAAGATGTGCTTCTTTCACTTTTCATAACTTCCTGAGTAAAAACAGAACTGAGCTTCTGAATGCATATGATGCACAATTGTAGATTCCTAAAGGCCTCAGAATAATGTTTTCTGTAGCTTGTTGATTTTATATCACAGAATGACAAGAAGCATCAAAAGCATTGAAAGCACTGATTAAAGTTTAGAAGGGATACGATTGGACAAACTGTTGAACAAATTAAGGGCAAAATCACAAAGATATTTCCAGTAGCTAATTGTGTGTGGACAATTTCAGCTAACTCTGAAACAGCAACAGAAACATGTTTTCTAATTTCTTCACAAAGCCAATAGTCTTTCTCAGCTTCTCAGCAGTTTGTTCACTGATTTAGTTGATTGTGTCCTTGTCTGTCTGTCTATTTACATAAAAAGTAGTAAAATAGTTGCAGAATTTGAAAAATGTGAATTTATTTGCACAAATTCGATTTCATGACAAAAATACTGTGTGGTTAGAAATCCTGACAAATGGGAAAATAAAACGGTTGGCAACTCAGGTGTGTCAGAGACGTTGAATTAATCTTCTCCTTTATTGAGGGATCCCTTGTATTTTTACAAATCATTTCTCTATTTCTTCCAACAGATGCTTCACATGATCCTGCAGAGATCACTAAACTCAATTCAACAAATTTAACTGAGCACAATGTGGGTGAGTTGAACTGAGGAATCTTCTGCTTATTATGCTGATGGCGAGAAAAGGGATATCCAAGGAAAATGTTGAAGAGTCAGCTTCCTCATCATCTACTTTATACTATGCTACTATTAACTTGTATCAAACTTGGAGAAAAATAAAACATGTGTCCAATTAATAACTTGTCTGTGGATGCTACTTTGGGACACAACAGTGGAGCAGTCCAGTCCCAACAGTTCCCCCAATAGTACCATAAACAATGGTACCACTTGTACCATTGTTTACCATGTTGTCCTTGTCAAACAATGTCCCTGTCCCTTTACCATCATTCCTCATTTCACAATGAGAACAGCAGTCAAACAGGACAGAGAATTAGGTTTTTTAAATTAGCACTAGATCTGCCAGCCACATTCCTGCACATATGCCAAACATACATCCAGCCCCATTACACACATCTTCACAAGCTGCACCTCATCATGTTCCTGCACCTTCAGCAGAGACACAGATGCAACCAATTCAATAGCATCTTCAATAACAGCCACAGATTCACCTGCAGCAGAATGTATGAAGAAAATAATAGAACATATTGATAAGGGCTGATCATCATCATCAGTCGTGTTCCTACAATGTCACTGCTGGTGCATGTTTTTGTGCTCAAATAAAGCTGAGGACAATAATATCTGTTTAGGTAAATACATTTTAATATCTTACAGGATGCAGCATTTATTTTTATCAATTATTCTCCAACAATCATTTTTACAAATACATGTAACCCATTTAGAAAGGAAAGAGGAGAAAAATGTTGATCTTGAAATGTTTCTATGCAGATGATGGAGAGAGAGGAGCAGAGCTGCAGAGAGGGTTGAGACGAGGCTTTATTCACAAGATCCATCTAATGGCCTTTACCACACAAAACGGGAACATTTAGGCATCATGGCTGAAAATGGTTCTGATGGCCCAAATCCAAGACCAGAGGAGAGTAACAGGTGTTTTCCCAAAGCTTACTGTTTGGTTTACTGTCTAATGGAGAGAAAGTTGAAGGAGATTGGTTACTGTATTCCAGAAATACTAACAAAGTCTATTGTTTTGCATGAAAGCTCTTTGGAGAAGCTAAAGTTCCTGCCACGTGGCTTGTGGAGGGATAATAACTGGCCATGTCTTTCAAAAACACTGAAGCCCCATGAAACCAGTAGTTGTCACATAAACGCTTCTCTGATGTGGAAAGAAATGTGGCTTACGCCTCGGTAAGACTATTGATAGTGAACTGCAGAGAACCAGCAGCTGGAAAAGCAACTGGAGAAATGTGTTGGCTCCAGTTATTGACTGCATCCTCTTCCTTGCAGAGAGAAACTCGCCACTAAGGGGGAAAATTGTCAGCTAGGAAATCCTAAAACTGGAGCTTTTCTGTGAATCCTGGAGCTCAGAGCACGATCTGATGTCACACTGGCAGAACATGCTAGAAAGGCTGCAAACTCCAAACAAACCCCTGGATATCTGACATGCTGCTCAGAATGAACTGCTGGATTCAATATCAGAGTGTTTGGGCTAAATATCTGCCCAGACCAAAGCCTCCAAGGACTTTGCAGTGGAACTGGAATATTTCAAAGCAAGAGCAGGCCTCAGTCATCATTCCATATATTGATACAGATGGGAAGAAAAAAGTCTCTATTGCAGAGTCTTTTGTGGGTTTCACTGCTGTGAAGGACACAACTGGGAAAGGCCTCACACTAACAGGGTACTGGAGAGTTTGGGCTTGGATTTGGCTGATTGTAGAGGGCAAAGTTACCATAATGGCTCTAATATGAGGGCAATAAACAAGGCTGCTGAAGCTTTAATACAGCAAAGATGTCCAGAGGCTCCATTCATCCCCTGCTGCAGCCACAGCCTGAACCTTTTGTTATGTGATGCAGCCTCATCTAGCAGAGAGTCTAACTGTCTTTGGCACTGTCCAAAGATTGGACACCATCTTTGGGTCTTCTGTGGAGCATTTTATCAATAGTTTTACTGATATGGACATTTAATGCTAGTGCAGCACAAGTTAGTCTGGATCTTCCTGCAGCTTTAGATCACAGTTTTCTTCCTCTTAAACATGAATCTCTTTGAAGCCACTGCTTTCATTTCTTGTTGCTTTCATCGGCTGTAGGGTCAAAGGTCAAGCTGGCGTCTTTCTTTGGCATCTTTTGTGATAATTACAGCAAGATGAGAAACTTGTGTTTCAGCAGCAGGAATGTTGTAAAGATGGATTGGCGACAGGATGACATGGGAAGCGATTCACATGAGTTTAATGGAGTTTGAGGCCTGAAGCATCAGAGAAAGTTTGGATGAGACGGATAACAGGAATTTGGTCGGCATCTCTCAGAAACAGAGTCGTGTCATCAGCAACTGGACTGATACACATTTCTCCATCAGCAACTGGGATGCGGCGCATTTTGTTTCCCAGAATAAATGTTGCAAGAAGTTGGGCTGCCATCAGGAATAAATAGGGGAAACTGGGCGGCCCAGTCTCTCTCCTCTGGATACTGGGAATCTGGGACAGGAACCAGTTTAACACAGCAGTTACCTTCTTGTAAGAGGCTGGATATGAAATATGGCCTGAAAGCAAATGTTTCTAAGCTCCCATACGTAAAGCCGTCCTCTAGAGAGTCAGAAGCCTTATAAAAGTCCAACAAGCAAATCAAGCTGTTATCATTGATTGGTTCTGAAGGGTCCAGTAGATCCAGCACAAGCCTCAGGTTGTTTGTGTCTGTGGGACATGAAGCCTGATTGAGATTCATCAATAATAGAACTGAGGGTTTGTTTCATTCTTCTGGCCAAATCCAAACTTTCCAGTCATTGTTCAGTCAGCAAATAGGTCTCCAGTTGTCAATGGGTAACTTGTCTTTGCCAGCCTTTGGGATCAGAGTAATAAGGCCTTGTGTTAAAGTAGGAGGCAATTCTCCACCATCAATACTTTCTGAAAGAGCCTGAGAATAAAGGGACTCACATCTTTGACACATTTCTCATAAAGCTACTTGACAGCCCATCACTACCTGCTGATTGGTTGTTTTAAGGCTTCAAATATCCTCTTCTACTTCCTGTAGCGTGAGGTTAGCATCACACATTTTGTTCTCAGATCAACTTCACAATGTTTCATGGAGTCAATCAGAAAAGAAGCTTTTTCATGGGAGTCTTCAGAGGAGTAGAGGTTGTTGTAGGAACTGGAACCAAATGAACCAAGAGTTTTATGGTCTGATACAATCTTGTCATGAACTTTAAGTGAGTCTAAAGTCTCATGAAATTTAGATTGTTCTGAACCAAAACAGTAGGAAGAACACTGCTCCCCTTCCTCCAACCATCTGGCTCCAGACCTGACAAACGCGCCTCCAGCTTCTGTTTCTATATTTCATCCAGTTTAGTTTGACCTTCACTAAGGAGAGAAAGGTCATCCTCATGAAGGTCATCATGGCTGATCCTGGATAAAGAAGCTGTCTGAGAGCAAAGACTTTCTTCCTCTTGCCTTCTCTTGTCTGCAAGGTTCCTGCTGAAGGATCTGCTGGATTTTCCTCTGTCATATTTGAACAGTTCCCAAAAAGGACTAAAGGAGTTTTGTCTCCAGGCTTTTCCTCCCAGCGGGATTTAATCAGGGATCTGATGCTTTCAGTAACATCCTCATATGAGAGAAGACTGTTGTTCCTCTTCCAACAGACGGCTCTAGGAATGCCGGGCGTCCAGAGCCAAAGGCTTAACGGGATTATTTCACGGTCAGAGAAAGGAGCAGGGTGCGTATCAATATTAACAGCAGCAGAACCGACTGGCTTTGATACCAGCCAAAAGTCAATACGGACTTTTTAGAAAGGTCTTTGGTAGGGAGGAAAAGATCCGGTTTATTGCTGCCGATTCCGATACCGATCACCATGAGGCCCATCTTTGCTGATCGCCTGGATCCGCTGATTATTTTTCATCTTAGTTAGAAATGATACTATGTGATGTGGCGAAATTAAAATGGATCTGCTTATAAATTCACCTCATTAACGTAAACATGCAACAAACTTGCAGGCACAAAACAGCAGCTACTGAGTCAAAAGAAGAGAAAACCTGCAACCAGTTCAACAACATGAACAGTAAAGTTCTCTGTAGCATAAATTATACATGAGCCAATAATCTCACAACATTATTATATCAAATAATGTCCAGTAAAACAGGGAAACATTCATTCAAAGTAAAAATGCAGCTTGAACCAAAATCTATGATCCAAAGTTAATGAATCAAAACTTCCTGAGAGCAGCTAATGATTAACACTGGTTAGATAGCAGAATAATGCAGATTATGGATAGCTAGATGATAAATGCAGGTATTGGTTAGCTAGATGATTAAAGCTGGTTCTGGTTAGCTAGTTGATTAACGCTGGTTCTGGTTAACTAGCTAAGTAATGCTGGTTCTGGTTAGCTAGCTGATTAACGCTGGTTCTGGTTAGCTAGCTGATTAACGCTGGTTCTGGTTAGCTAGCTGCGTAATAAAGGTTCTGGTTACCTAGCTAAATAATGCAGATTCTGGTTAGCTAGTGATTAATGCTTGATCTGGTTAGCTAGCTGATAATGCAGGTTCTGGTTAGCTAGCTAATTAACGCTGGTTCTGGTTAGCTAGATTAAATGCAGGTATTGGTTAGCTAGATGATTAATGCTGGTTCTGGTTATAGCTAAGTAACGCTGGTTCTGGTTAGCTAGTGATAATGCAGGTTCTGGTTAGCTAGTTGATTAATGCTTGATCTGGTTAGCTAGCTAATTAATGCTGGTTCTGGTTAGCTAGTTGATTAATGCTGGTTCTGGTTAACTAGCTAAGTAATGCTGGTTCTGGTTAGTAGTTGATTAATGCTTGATCTGGTTAGCTAGCTAAGTATGTGGTTCTGGTTAGCTAGTTGATTAATGCTTGATCTGGTTAGCTAGCTGCATAATGCAGGTCTGGTTAGCTAGCTGATTAACGCTGGTTCTGGTTAGCTAGTTGAATAAAGCAGGTTCTGGTTAGCTAGCTGATTAATGCTTGATCTGGTTAGCTAGCTGCATAATGCAGGTTCTGGTTAGCTAGCTGATAACACTGGTTCTGGTTAGCTAGTTGATAATGCTTTGGTTAGCTAGCTGAAAATGCTGTTCTGGTTAGTAGCTGATAACTGGTTCTGGTTAGCTAGTTGAATAATGCAGGTTCTGGTTAGCTAGTTGATTAATGCTTGATCTGGTTAGCTAGCTAATAATGCTGGTTCTGGTTAGCTAAGCTGATTAATGCTTGATCTGGTTAGCTAGCTGCATAATGCAGGTTCTGGTTAGCTAGGTGATTAATGCTGGTTCTGGTTAGCTAGGTGATAAGCTGGTTCTGGTTAGCTAGTTATAATGCAGGTTCTGGTTAGCTAGCTGATTAATGCTTGATCTGGTTAGCTAGCTGATAATGCAGGTTCTGGTTAGCTAGGTGATGAATGCAGGTGCTGTAGCAAGCTGATCTAGCTAACGCAGGTTCTGGTTAGCTAGCTGATAACGCTGGTTCTGGTTAGCTAGTGATAACGCTGTTCTGGTTAGCTAGCTTAATGCAGGTTCTGTTAGCTAGGTGATAATGCAGGTTCTGGTTAGCTAGCTGATTAGCTGGTCTGGTTAGCTAGCTGAATAATGCAGGTTCTGGTTAGCTAGCTGATTAACGCTGGTTCTGGTTAGCTAGCTCATTATGGTTAGTGGTTAGCTAGATGATTAAAGCTTCTGTTAGCTAGCTGTTAATGCTGGTTCTGGTTATCTTGCTGAATAATGCAATTCTGGTTAGCTAGATGATTAATGCTGATCTGTTAGCTAGCTGCATAATGCAGGTTCTGGTTAGCTAGCTGATTAACTGGTTCTGGTTAGCTAGTTGATTAATGCGTTGAATAATGCAGGTTCTGGTTAGCTAGCTATTAATGCTTGATCTGGTTAGCTAGCTGCATAATGCAGGTTCTGGTTAGCTAGCTGATTAATGCTTGATCTGGTTAGCTAGCTGCATAATGCAGGTTCTGGTTAGCTAGGTGATGAATGCAGTTCTGGTTAGCTAGGTGATGAACCCTGGTTCTGGTTAGCTAGTTGAATAATGCAGGTTCTGGTAGCTATGAATGCAGGTTCTGGTTAGCTAGTGATAATGCAGGTTCTGGTTAGCTAGGTGATGAATGCAGGTTCTGGTTAGCTACTTGAATAATGCAGATTCTAGCTAGGTGATGAACTGGTTCTGGTTAGCTAGTGAATAATGCAGGTTCTGGTTAGCTAGCTGAAAATGCAGGTTCTGGTTATCTAGCTGATTAATGCTTGATCTGGTTAGTAGCTGCATAATGCAGGTTCTGGTTAGCTAGGTGATAATGCAGGTTCTGGTTAGCTAGCTGATAACCGGTTCTGGTTAGCTAGTGAATAATGCAGGTTCTGGTTAGCTAGCTGATTAATGCTTGATCTGGTTAGCTAGCTGCATAATGCAGGTTCTGGTTAGCTAGCTGATTAAGCTTGATCTGGTTAGCTAGCTGCATAATGTAGGTTCTGGTTAGCTAGCTGAATAATGCAGGTTCTGGTTAGTTAGCTGATTAACGCTGGTTCTGGTTAGCTAGCTGATTATGGTTTTCTGGTTAGCTAGGATGAATGCAGGTTCTGTTAGCTAGCTGATTAAAGCTGGTTCTGGTTAGCTAGCTGAATAATGCAGGTTCTGGTTAGTTAAATGATTAAAGCTTTTTCTGGTCAGCTAGCTGGTTAACGCTGGTTCTGGTTATCTTGCTGATAATGCAAATTCTGTTAGCTAGGATGAATGCTGGTGCTGGTGAGCTAGTTATTAATGCTAGTTCTTTTAGCTAGCTGATTAACGCTGATTCTGGTTAGCTAGCTTATTAACGCAGGTTCCAGTTAGCTAGCTGTTATGCAGGTTCTGGTTAGCTAGATGAATAATGCAGTTATGGTTAGCTAGCTGATTAATGATGGTTAGCTAGCTGAATAATGCTGGTTGTGGTTAGCTAGCTGATTAACGCTGATTTGGTTAGCTAGATATAATGCTTGATCTGGTTAGCTAGCTGATTAACGCCGATTCTGGTTAGCTAGTGAATGCTTGATCTGGTTAGCTAGCTGATTAATGCTTGATCTGGTTAGCTAGCTGCATAATGCAGGTTCTGGTTAGCTAGGTGATGAACGCTGGTTCTGGTTAGCTAGCTGATTAATGCTGATCTGGGTAGCTAGCTGCATAATGCAGGTTCTGGTTAGCTAGGTGATGAATGCAGGTTCTGTTAGCTAGCTGAATAATGCAGGTTCTGGTTAGCTAGCTGATTAACGCGGTTCTGGTTAGCTAGCTGATTATGTTGGTTCTGGTTAGCTAGGTGATGAATGCTGGTTGCTGGTTGAGCTAGATTATTAATGCTGGTTCCTTTAGCTAGCTGATTAACGCTGATTTTGGTAGCTAGCTGATTAACGATGGTTCTGGTTAGCTAGCTGAATAATGCAGTTCTGGTTAGCTAGTGATTAATGCAGGTTCTGGTTAGCTACATGATTAAGCTGGTTCTGGTTAGCTAGCTATTAACACAGGTTCCTTTAGCTAGCTGATTAATGCAGGTTCTGGTTAGCTAGCTGATAATGCAGATTATGGTTAGCAAGATGAATGCAGATTATAGTTAGCTAGCTGATTAACGCCGTTCTGGTTAGCTAGATGATGAATGCTTGATCTGGTTAGCTAGCTGCATAATGCCGGTTCTGGTTAGCAAGGTGAATAATGCAGGTTCTGGTTAGCTAGCTGATTAAACGCTGGTTCTGGTTAGCTAGCTGATTATGGTTGGTTCTGTTTAGCTAGGTGATGAATGCAGGTGGTTAGCTAGCTGATTAAACCTGATTCTGGTTAGCTAGCTTATTAACGCAGGTTCCAGTTAGCTAGCTGATTTATGCAGGTTCTGGTTAGCTAGATGAATAATGCAGATTATGGTTAGCTAGCTGATTAATGATGGTTCTGGTTACCAGCTGAATAATGCTGGTTGTGGTTAGCTAGCTGATTAACGCTGATTCTGGTTAGCTAGATCATGAATGCTTATCTGGTTAGCTAGCTGATTAACGCTGATTCTGGTTAGCTAGATCATGAATGCTTGATCTGGTTAGCTAGCTGATTAACGTCTGGTTAGCTAGATCATAATGCTTGATCTGGTTAGCTAGCTGCATAATGCAGGTTCTGGTTAGCAAGTGAATAATGCAGGTTTCTGGTTAGCTAGCTGATTAACGCTGGTTCTGGTTAGCTAGTTGAATAATGCAGGTTCTGGTTAGCTAGGTGATGAATGCAGGTTCTAGTTAGCTAGCTGCATAATGCAGGTTCTGGTTAGCTAGGTGATGAATGCAGGTGCTGTTAGCTAGCTGATTAACGCAGGTTCTGGTTAGCTAGGTGATGAACGCTGGTTCTGGTTTGCTAGTTGAATAATGCAGGTTCTGGTTAGCTAGGTGATGAACGCTGGTTCTGGTTAGCTAGCTGATTAATGCTTGATCTGGTTAGCTAGCTGCATAATGCAGGTTCTGGTTAGCTAGGTGATGAATGCAGGTGCTGTTAGCTAGCTGAATAATGCAGGTTCTGGTTAGTTAGCTGATAAACGCTGGTTCTGTTAGCTAGCTGATTATGGTTGGTTCTGGTTAGCTAGGTGATGAATGCTGGTGCTGGTGAGCTAGATTATTAATGCTGGTTCCTTTTAGCTAGCTGATTACGCTGATTCTGGTAAGCTAGCTGATTAACATGGTTCTGGTTAGCTAGCTGAATAATGCAGTATGGTTAGCAAGATGATTAATGCAGGTATTGGTTAGCTACATGATTAAAGCTGGTCTGGTTAGCTAGCTTATTAACGCAGGTTCCATTTAGCTAGCTGATTAATGCAGGTTCTGGTTTGCTAGCTGAATATTGCAGATTATGGTTAGCAAGATGAATAATGCAGATTATAGTTAGCTAGCTGATTAACGCCGATTCTGGTTAGCTAGATGATGAATGCTTGATCTGGTTAGCTAGCTGCATAATGCCGGTTCTGGTTAGCAAGGTGAATAATGCAGGTTCTGGTTAGCTAGCTGATTAATGCTGGTTCTGGTTAGCTAGCTGATTATGGTTGGTTCTGGTTAGCTAGGTGATGAGTGCAGGTGCTGTTAGCTAGCTGATTAAAGCTGGTTCTGGTTAGCTAGCTGAATAATGCAGGTTCTGGTTAGTTAAATGATTAAAGCTTTTTCTGGTTAGCTAGCTGGTTAACGCTGGTTCTGGTTATCTTGCTGAATAATGCAAATTCTAGTTAGCTAGGTGATGAATGCTGGTGCTGGTGAGCTAGATTATTAATGCTGGTTCCTTTTAGCTAGCTGATTAATGCTTGTTCTGGTTTGCTAGCTGCATAATGCAGGTTCTGGTTTGCTAGCTGATTAACGCAGGTTCCATTTAGCTAGCTGATTAATGCTGGTTGTTGTTAGATAGCTGTGTAATAAATGTTCTGGTTAGCTAGCTGATTAATGCTTGATCTGGTTTAGCTGCATAATGCAGGTTCTGGTTAGCAAGCTGATTAATGCTTGTTTTGGTTAGCTAGCTGCATAATGCAGGTTCTGGTTAGCTAGTTGTTAATGCTGGTTTTGGTTAGCTAGTTGATTAATGCTTTTGGTTAGCTAGCTGATTAATGCTTGTTTTGGTTAGCTAGCTGATTAATGCTTGTTTTGGTTAGCTAGCTGCCTAATCAAATCAAATCAAATTTTATTTGTATAGCACATTTCAGCAGCAAGGCATTTCAAAGTGCTTTACATCATAAACACAATAACACAAAGTCATGCAACATATAATAAACAATACATTGTTACATATTACATTTTAAATAAAGTTCTAAACAGGTGTGTTTTTAGTTGAGATTTAAAGGAAGTCAGGGTTTCTGCTGTTTGTTGAATAATGCAACAAACAGCATCTATGCTGTCAGCATAGATGCTGAAAGCTGCTTCTCCTCTCTTGGTTCTGGTTCTGGGGATGCAGAGCAGAACCAGAACCAGAACCTGAGAGTCTGGAAGGTTGATACAACAACAGCAGATCTTTGATGTATTGTGGTGCTAAACAGTTCAGTGATTTATAAACTAACAACAGGATTTTAAAATCTATTCTTTGAGCTACAGGGAGCCAGTGGAGGGACGTTAAAACTGCTGTTATGTCTCTATCTTCCTGGTTCTAGTGAGAACAGGAGCAGCAGCTTCTGGATCAGCTGCAGCTGTTTGATTGATTTGTGGGTCCAGCAATGGTTCTGGCTGTAGAGTTGATGTGCAGATTAATCCTCTGATTTTTTAATTTTCTCTGAAAAGAAGCTGGAAAACTTGTTCCATCAGCATTAGATTGGAGTTCAGGTGGAAACGTCACAGGAGGGTTTGTGAGCCTGTCAACTGTTGCAAATAAAGTTTGAGCATTATTGATGTTTTTGTTTATGACATCTGCAAAGAAAGCCTCCCTTGCATGTTTTAGTGTTGAGTGATAGTTACGTAGTCTTTCTTTATAGATGTCATTATGAACGTGAAGTTGAGTTTTGCTCCATTTTTGTTCTGCTCTGTTGTCTTGCAGACCGAACTGTTTGTGCTTTTCTCCATGGAGATTTCTTCCTACCAGACACAACCTTTACTTTAATTGGAGCAATAGAATCAATGATATATGAAACTATAGACTGAAAATCATCTAACAACTGATCTACATCATTACAGCTTAAAGGTGAGGAGGAAGAGTAGATTTGATTAAATGTTTCTGCTGTGTTTTCTGTGAAAGAACGTTTTGTGACAGCAGCTGTTTGTCCAAGTGGGTCAAAGAATAAAGAACCTTCAAAGATAACAGCAAAGTGATCCGACAGGGAGACATTATTTATAACGCTGGTTCTGGTTGGCTTTGGATTTTTTCTCCAAAGAGAAAAATGTTCTGCAGGTTCTGAGTTTCAGGTAGAAGTTCTGAATGAAACAGAAAATATTAAGATTTTCCCACTTTATGCTTCAAAGCATTGACCTCTGACCTTCATGGGATGGGAATGTTTTACTTTAACTAGGACTGTCTGAAAGGCAGAGTTGATGAAAAAATCATTTTAATGCAAATATTTAAATTAAAACAGGAAAAGAACAGAATGAGCAGCAAATGAACCAAATGCAGAAGAAAAATGTTTTTATTTAAAACACGAAGAAAAACTGCAGCAAATTTATAAAAGGAAGATTTAATATTCAAATCTGACATGTTGAGAAAAATAGGAGCCAATAGAAACAGAAAATGATCAGATTGAGAAAAACTGATCAATATTTCAATAAAATCTGATGAATGAAAGGAAAAAATAAGAGAAACAACATCTTGATATTTAGTGTGAAGATTTGACTGGAAACAAACAGAAAAACATGAGGATCCTGGAATAGTCCTGGAATAATCCTGGAATAATCCCAGCCTCCATTTTTAAAGGACTGGAAGAAGAAAAAGTTTCCAAGGACTCAATCAGAATCGTTTCACCAAGAAATAGATTGTAGAGACTGAACTATCTGTTCAACAGTGAGAGAGTTTCTCTGATAGGAGGAAAAACTTTAGACTCTTTAGACTCAAATTAGATCAGAAACACTGAGGAACCATAACTGAACCAGAACCCAAATCCAGGAATCAGAGGTTCAGTGAATGTGGTGTTGAAGGTGTGGAGGAGGATCAGTGAGTCAGAGGAGACTCTGTAGAAGGACAGAATGCCAGCAGGACAGTCCACATACACTGCTACTCTGTTAGAGTCAGAGGAGGAGGAGAGATGAGTTTCTCTGTTATTGTGCCTGAGAGAGTAACCACCATCAGAGCATCTCAGACTCCAGGAATGATCATTCCATCCAAACACACAGTCTCTACTGTTTCCTTTCCTCCTGATTCTTCTGTAACTCACTGATATATCAACATCTCCTCTCCACTCAACCTCCCAGTAACAGCGACCAGTCAGACCAGTTCTACACAGCAGCTGAGGCTCATCAAATCTGTCTGGATGATCAGGATATGACTGAAGCTCCTCATATGTCACCTTCCTGTTGTCTTCAGACAGTTTGAGTTTTCTGTTCACTGTGTTTGTGTCGATGGTGAGTTGACAGGAATCTGATGGAGAACAAACACAATCCAGCTGCAGTTATTGATCATTTATTGACACTTTGACTCCTGAATGAGTGATGTGACAGTTTGAAGATGGTTGAATGTGCTGTTTGTTGTCATGAATCAGATGAAAAACACACTTACATTTCCTCAGACCTGGAGTCAAGAATCAGCCTCCAGCAGGCTCCACCCTGAAAGGAGGAGGGGGGTCAGACCATCAGTCTCTTTCAGCAGCAAACATGGACATTACATGTCTCTCAGACACACATTGTCCTCCACTGAGACAGGAACAATCAGTAATGAACAAACTGCAGATAAATCATGTTTTATTGTGTTTTCTCTCTGTAACAGTTTAGATTAAATTTGTGATTCTATGCATCAGAATTTCAGGATGACCTGCGTCTCTCTAGCATCCTTAACTACAGTCATTTTCAATAAATTACAATATTTATGAAAAGTATTTCAGTAACTCGGCTCACAAGTTAAACACATCATACAGATTAATTCCCCACAAACTGTTTTAAAGCTTTTATTTGTTAATAATAATGATTTGTTGCTTACAGCTCATGAAAACATTTCTGATCAGATTACAGATCAATAAAAAAACTAATGCAGAAATGTGTCTAATGAAAAATATGTTTAATATCTGCTGAAGTTGTTTTAAACCTGACAAACGAGCCTCATGGGAACCATATTCTAATTTATTGAATATGACTGTAAATATGAGATTATTAATCCAGTAACAGGATGTGGAGGAGTTTAACGTTACTGGGACATTCATGGCAGGAGACGCTGCGCTCCATGCAGTAATCAATGTTACTGCCAGTTCAGCTGCTTACACTATTTAATGTTTTATTTATTGCAGTCGATTTAAACTAGAAGCTGGTAAGATTACATAAAACTCTCTAACCTAAATCAATTTCAGATCCAAATCTCAGACAGCGTTTAGCAGCTTAACTTGCCTCCATATGTTTTTCAGATTTGATGGTGAATTTTTGAAAGTTAGCAGTTCATGATATCAGGGAGGCAAAGGCACCAGAATCATTGATTACTTTCAAACTAACCAACAAATCAAAAAGCTCAAAGCGACTTGGATGTAACTTGTAACGCAACGCTTTATAGAAATGTAGTGAAGTAGAAAGTACAGATACTGTAAAATGTAGTGGAGTAAAAGTTCCCAGGATTAAATCTACTTACGTACAGAAACATGAAAACTGTCCTTAAGTTCAGGAACAAAGTTCTTGTCCCAACAACAGGATCAGGTGAAGGACCTCTGCAGTCCCATGATGCTTCCTCTCCCTCTTCTAAACCATCTGATGGGCTAATATCATCCCTCTACTTTATCAATCAAATCTGATTCTTTCTCTTATTACCATTCCATTATTGATCCTAAATGTGACGTCAGAGCTGTGGATCTGGAATTTG
Organism: Poeciliopsis prolifica; assembly: GCF_027474105.1. NCBI lineage: Eukaryota > Metazoa > Chordata > Actinopteri > Cyprinodontiformes > Poeciliidae > Poeciliopsis > Poeciliopsis prolifica. The sequence goes on from NW_026562446.1 coordinate 1,578,548, forward strand.
ATTGGTCGGATGGATATTTTCCTGGTTTTCCAACATGAAGGGTCTCTGCCTTTTTCCAAAACGTTGGGAATTTTTCCCAGACTTTATTGAATATTCCCAAAAGCTTCCCAACTACTGAAAACCTGAACACATTAGTCTTTTCTTGGATCTGTCTAAAAGGTTTTATTATTGTTTTTTAATTTCTACCAGTCAACAGAGCACAATTCTACTTTTTCACCATTATTCACTGCAATTCTTCATTTCCTCTAGAAAACAAGGGATTTCCATTCTCTCCTGATTCCTTTCATTCTTTGATCATTTTCCAGATGTCGCCCCCTGGTGGAGATCAAACTACTAAATGGATGAAACTATTAAAATTCTCACTTTCTTTCTTTGCCTCATGAATTGTTTTCTTCACTTTTTATGTAATTTATATTTTATTAAATCCTGAAAGTTGTGAGTTTTGTTTAAAATCTAAAGTTTTTTATTTTTCTCTCCCAGAACTTTAAACATCCATCTGACCAACATGGAGTTACTTTTCTTCTCATCTTTGCTTCTTGGGGCTGATTGGTCTGAAGCTCCATCAAATATTGTTTTAAAGTCTTTCTACCATCAGTAGATCATCATGGAAATCTAACTGAATTTCTTTATTAATATAGTCGGAGTCCCTATTAAACTATTAAACCATCTCACTCTTTAATTTTTCTTGTGATCCGTTCTTAGTCTGGAGAATATTCCAGAAAACTGGGTGATGATCTCTGCCTCCAGATGAGGCGTCTAAATATTTAATTATCAAATTAAACATTCAGCTTCAAACTAAATGTTTCCCAGCAGACTGACTAAAGACATTTCTCCCTCTTCCTCCTCTATCATACCTTCTCTGCTCCTGCAGCAGGTTCCTCCATACCTGAGAGCTTCCAGTCTCCAGTGTGGATCCTTCAGTCCAGCCGACAGCAGCTTCACTCCTGAGTCTCCTGGATGATTGTAGCTCAGGTCCAACTCTTTCAGATGGGAGGGGTTGGAGGTCAGAGCTGAGGCCAGATAAGCACAGCCTTCCTCTGAGACCAAACAGCCTGATAAGCTGCAGACACACAATTCATCACATGATGAGAAAATGAGAACATTGAGGTAGAGACCAAGGACTGAACTGATGGATGGATGGATGGATGGATGGATGGATGGATGGATGGATGGATGGATGGATGGATGGATGGATGGATGGATGGATGGATGGATGGATGGATGGATGGATGGATGGATGGATGGATGGATGGATGGATGGATGGATGGATGGATGGATGGATGGATGGATGGATGGATGGATCTGTAATTATGTTTCTTTTTGCACCTAAGATGCATCAATTTGTCAAGAGCCCAGAGTTACCTGAGAGTTTCCAGGTTGCAGTTTGGACTCTTCAGTCCAGCAGAGAGAAGCTTCACTCCTGAATCCTGCAGGTTGTTGTTACTCAGGTCCAGTTCTCTGAGACTAGAGGACTGGGAGCTGAGAACTGAGGACAGAGCTTCACAGCTTCTCTCTGAGAGGTTACAGCCACTCAGTCTGAGGAGACAGGGAGGAAAATATGGTATTAAACAAATGATGAAAATGTATGAACTTTCAAATCAACAATGCTTTGCTTTGACACATTCATGGTGCCTTTTCTATAGTTAGTCCTGCAAGCTTAAAGGACAGAACTCCAGACAAAAAGGAGACTGGAAAGATAATTATAAGATTCCATAATGAAGTAAATCAATTCAGTTTCAATTGTAACATGAAGAGGAGAAGGTTTGCTACTTGAATATGTAACAATATGTCCAGCTCTGCTGAAGGAAGTCTGTTTCACTTTTGGAAATCGCTAGATCTCCACAAGTGGGGCACTTTGAAGAAACAATGCAGCAATATATAAAGTCAAAAATGGACATATATTTACCTCTTCAATAGCAGATCTCTATCAAAAAATAACTGCAAGTAACAATGTGTGTCCTTACAAAGCTTTGTTGGAGGCTTTAACCACTGGCAGCAGCCTCAGAAGAACCTCCTCTGAAGCAGAGTATTTCTTCAGGTCAAACACATCCAGATCTTTTCCTGATGACACTAAGATGAAACCCAGAGCTGACCACTGAGCAGGAGACAGTTTATCTGTGGAGAGACTTCCTGAACTCAGAGACTGTTGGATCTCCTCCACTAGAGAACGATCATTCAGTTCATTCAGACAGTGGAACAGATTGATGCTTTTCTCTGCAGACACATTCTCACTGATCTTCTCCTTGATGTACTGAACTGTTTCCTGATTGGTCTGTGATCTACTTCCTGTCTGTGTCAGCAGACCTTGTAGGAGTCTCTGATTGGTCTGCAGTGAAAGTCCCAGGAGGAAACGGAGGAACAAGTCCAGGTGTCCATTTGGACTCTGTAAGGCCTGGTCAACAGCTCTCTGATGGAGAGACTTTAGTTTAGGTTTATTAAATCGTGAAGATTTCTTAGATGTTTGTGATTCTTTCATCAGGTTGACACCAGAGTTGATGAAGGTCCGATGAACATGAAGAGCAGCTAGAAACTCCTGAACACTCAGATGGACGAAGCAGAACAGTCCTGGTACAGACCTCTCTCCTCTTTAAAGATCTGTGTGAACACTCCTGAGTACACTGAGGCTGCTCTGATATCGATGCCACACTCTGTCAGGTCTGATTCATAGAAGATCAGGTTTCCTTTCTGCAGCTGATCAAAAGCCAGTTTTCCCAGAGACTCAATCATCTTCCTGCTCTCTGGACTCCAGTGTTGATCTGTTTCAGCTCCTCCATCATACTTGACCTTCTTCACTTTGTCTGAACCACCAAAGTGGATTGTACATCTCAGTCAGGGTTCTGGGCAGCTCTCCTCCCTCTCTGGTCTCCAACACATCCTCCAGAACTGTAGCAGTGATCCAGCAGTAAGCCTGGGATGTGGCACATGATGTGGAGGCTTCGTGATGTCTTCATGTGGGAGATGATCCTGCTGGCCTGCTCCTCATCTCTGAATCTCTTCCTGAAGTACTCCTCCTTCTGAGGGTCATTGAACCCTCTGACCTCTGTCACCATGCCAACACACTGAGGAGGGATCTGATTGGCTGCTGCAGGTCGTGTGGTTATCCAGAGGAGAGCAGAGGGAAGCAGTTTCCCCCTGATGAGGTTTGTCAGCAGAACATCCACTGAGGTGGACTCTGTAGCATCAGTCAGGATCTCCTTGTTGTGGAAGTCCAGTGGAAGTCGACTCTCATCCAAGCCATCAAAGATGAACAGAACCTGGAAGTGTTCATAGCTGCAGATTTCTTTGGTTTCAATAAAGAAATGATGAACAAGTTCCACCAAGCTGAACTTTTTCTCTTTCAGCACATTCAGCTCTCTGAAGGTGAATGGAAATATGAACTGGATGTTCTGGTGGGCTTTGTCTTCAGCCCAGTCCAGAGTGAACTTCTGTGTTAGGACTGTTTTCCCAATGCCAGCCACTCCCTTTGTCATCACGGTTCTGATTGGTTGATCTCTTCCAGGTCGGACTTTAAAGATGTCTTCTTGTCTGATTGTTGTTTCTGGTCTGTGTGGTTTCCTGGATGCTGTTTCAATCTGTCTGACCTCATGTTCATCATTGACCTCTCAGTCCCTCCCTCTGTGATGTAGAGCTCTGTGTAGATCTGGTTCAGAAGGGTTGGACTTCCTGCTTTAGCAATTCCCTCAAACATAGACTGGAACTTCTTCTTCAGACCAGATTTAAGTTGATGTTGACAAACTGGAGCAAGACGGTCTAAGTAAACATAAAAAGTAAAATTAGGAACAAAAAATTATCTTCTGATGATGATTTGAATAAATTTGAAACATCAGTAAATGTCTGATTTATCCATCAGGTTAAATCTTTGTAAAAATCCTCTTACTGCTCTGCAGACGGTCAGCCAGCTCCTCCTGCTTCATCATCCTCAGGAAGTTCAGTGTGATCTTCATCACTGTCTCTCTGTTGCTCCTCCTCTGCTCTTCATCATCACCTTCCATCACCTCATCATCTCTCTGACTCTCTGAGAATCCTGGATCATCTGCACTCAGTAATTTCTGGATCTTCTTCAACTCATTCTTCACAAAAGTGATAATTTTGTCCTCAAGCAGCTGGAACAGAATGACATATACAGGAAATATCAGGCTGAAATAAATCACGGAGCCAAACACCAAGACGGACTGACAGTCCTATACTTTACAAAGTCCAGCATGGAGATGACCGTGAACAGAACCCATGAAAAATTAAATGCTGTTCATGAACAGACCATAAATACAGAGTCCAATAGATGCTTCTGGACAGATGGACCACTGGGAACCTCTGAGCTCTGCTGGTCCACTCTGTGGAGGAACCAGGAACAACTAGGAAGTCAGGAAATATTAATTCAACAGTATTCACAGAGAAAATCACAGTTTTCGTTTTTTTGCTTTAAGATTTTAAAACAGGGGTGTCAAACTCCAGTCCTCAAGAGCCACTGGCCTACTGTTTTTAAGGATGTGCCACAGGTACAAAACACTGAAATGAAATGGTTTAATTACCTCCTCATTGTGTAGACAAGTTCTCCAAAGCCTTAATGACCTAATTATTCTATTCAAGTGGTGCAGCAGAGGGACATCTAAAAGTTGCAGGACACCAGCCCTCGAGGACTGGATGTTGACACCCCTGTTTTAAAGCATTTTAAAGCATAAAAACAGAACATCACATCAAGACAATATAAAGAATTTAGAAAGAGAAAGAGGAAGATGAACTACAGGGATGTAGGCCAGTAACCCAAAAGATTATTTTTAAGTTAATGGTGAACTTGGACTTCAAACAGTCCAAACTGTCAGCAGATCTGATGCTGGTGGAGACAGTTTCCCAGAGCTTGGGAACAGTGGAAGTGAAGACTCTGTCCACACAGGTCTTCAGGACAGTGTGGGACAACCATCAGGTTCTGATGACTAGATCTGAGGTGATGTGGACATGGAGGAGGTCTGAAATATGTAAATGTGTCCACATGGGATCCTCTACTGGATCCTATAGAGAGGATTATAAAATGGATCCTGTAGATCCCTGGAAGCCAGTGAGCTCACATTGTATCTGTCCACACAGAGACAATCAGAAGGTCCATGAAGTGATATCTGGATGTGAGCAGTGAACCATGTGATCTAAGTAGTTGTAAAGATTTAATGTTCCTGCTGATCCCATTAAGAACCAGCAGAACCTCTGATGGTCCACATCAGTTCAGTTTGGTTGAGTTCCAGCAGATCTCACCAACCACATCATGAAGCTTTCCTTCCCTGCTGAACTGCTCTCACAATGCACACAGGAACCAAGTCCTGATGGACCAAAATGGCTTTACCAGGTATTTCCCAGTGGAAATGTGATCCACTGTTAGTCTGACATGGAGCCAGGAAGCAACAGAACATCATCATCAACATCCAGAGATAAAGATATGAAGGTGTTTTCATGAGAACAGAGCAGCTGATTTCTGTAGATAATGGATCAAACCTCTGGAAATATAACTGGAAATATCTGAGTTCTTACTGGTTCAGTTTCCAGAGTTACAGAAATTAGATACAGCTCACCTCTCTGATGGTGGAGATCCAGGAGATTTAAAGTTAATGATTGCAACCTTTGATCTGTCGCTCTTAAAGGACACACAGCTGGGTTCTGGTTCTGGTTCTGGTTCTGGTTTGAGTCTCTGATGGATCCTGACAGAAACATGATGATTAAAACTTAATCAGCAAAGAGGAGCAGCAGCAGCTTCATCACCACGTCTGTTCTGGCCTGATATAGTGAACGCTGTGTGAAAAGGGCTGTGGACAGTTAGAGATGGTGACCTCACCTCTGACCTTTGCTCTGGCTCTCATCTTCCCCACACAGAGTGGTTTTAGAGGGAGGGACTCCCTCCTCTCTGTCCTCACACTGATCCATGCTGCTGAATCCACATCAGCTCACACACACTTTCTAGCTTCACCTGCAGAGGAAACACACATCATTCATCTGCACATCAACTCTGATCATCCTTTACATCATTAGTGCTGGAAAAAGATCAGCTGCTCCTCCTCTGATTGGCTCTTCTTCTCTGCTTCATATCAGTGTCAGGTGAATGCAGTCAGACAGCAGAGAGGCAGAGGAAGCTGCCATCAGCTGCTGCACTTCTACTATCAGTCCACTAGATGGAGAAATGGAGCAACATTTACATTCATTAATTCAAGCTGAACAAGTCTTATAGTTCACAATTAGTAATTTGTACTACTGGATTATTTGCTCCATTAAAAATGAACTATTTAATCATCTGACTGAATCAAACCCATTTTAATAATATTTTATTTTGAAAGGAAGCAACAGGAAACTGTTGCTGACATTAATGGTGGAGACTAGAGTTCAGTACAAGGAAATAAAACATGAATCAGTTCAGAGAAGAAAACAGTGAAACATCAGCTGGTCATCATTTTGATTGGTTCCAGTTCATCAATAACCCATTTTAAGAATAATTTTTCATTTTGAAAGAAAGCAGCAAGAAACTGTTGTGTTTGACATTAATAGTTAGTCTGGAGTTTGATTTCTGGAAATAAAATAATGAATTAATTTGTTTAGAGAATAAAATAAAGAAACATCAATCTGTTCATCATGTTTCTCTTCCAATTTATCAATAATTTAATAATTCTGTAGATTAACTTTCAAACAGCAGAGATGAAATTTTGAGCTGAATTTAAATGTGAACATTTTCTCAAAATGTCAGAACAGAAACAAGTAGAAAAGTTTCTGTTGATAAACTTCATGTAGAAACAAAACACACTTACAGTTTGTTCAAACTGTCCAAAGAGTTGAAGACAAACATCTGAACAACAGACCAAAACCCAACAGAACCACAGGAGAAACCGCAGGAGAATGCGACACCTGTACAGAGACTCAACAGAACTGGACTTTCACCTGAACAACAAGAGTTCAAAGTCAAAGTGTTATAAATGTTGCATAAGTGATCATATGATGGCTCACCTGGTTTGTAGTTTCTTCTTTCAGAGCAGCAGAAGCTTTGCTGTAAAATCAGAGGCAGGTTGATGAATCTTCATAAGACAGGAGAGAAGTTCTGATGAAAATGTTTCATGATGGAGTCATGAGGAAAAAAGTGTCCAGAGAAAAGAGCAGCTGGTTGATTCCTGCTGCAGTAACTGGTCAGAATATAAATACAAACAGGAAATAATCAGAAAAACTAAACTAAACCACAATCCTTAACATCACCACACTACTGTAGCTGAAACCACACATTGTTCTAATGCAGATTATTCCTAAAGCTCCTATATAATCATTGATCATGATGTCAGTGTGGTGAGCAGAGTGAGGACAGTCTCTGGTTAAAACCAGAATCAGCTGAGGAGGTTCTGCTGATCCAGGTTGAAATTTCATTTCAATCATCAACCTGAATTTAAAGTCAGAGTCTATCAAGCAGCAGAGAGGTGGCAGCTTGTTCCAGACTCATTATTTACACATGCAGCTGTTTTCCAGCTGTTTTCCAGCTGTTCTTCACCACATGCTGGAGGGAGATTATTTTCTTGAAGAAACTGAGAACTTTTAGAGATTTTATTGTTTTTCTTGGAAAGATAAAGAAAAACCTTCATAGAGTTTTGATGGAACCACAGGTTCTAGGATGAGTCCTAGTTAAAGTCCTTATCGGAGAATAAAGCAGGTATTTACTAGAGTTTTGGTTTGTAAATTCAGGGAACCAAACTTTAGAGAATCCTAAAGACCTTTTTCAGAAATAAAGAGCCTCTGAAAGGATGAGGAGACAGAGCGACCACAAAGCTGATTGGTTGGATTCTGTGAAGACGTTTGCAGTCTAACGATAAAATCCCACTTATTCAGAAAAATTGGTCTGAGTGGTTCCCCGGACTTTTCTCCTCCTCAGGGTGAATTGTTTCACTATATAATTATGAAATATTAAGTAAAACGTCTACATGGTGTGAATGAATGGATGAAAAGTGTCTTTTTTTCTGCTGGTGCTTCATTGAAGCTGATTGTTTTGAAAGGAAGAGAAAGAGAATCAGAAACAGAGGAAATGAACTGAGGCAAAGAAACCAGAAACAAAGAGTCTAGTTGATCTGGAGAAACACAAGGAAAGTTTGGAAAGTTGGATAAAAGAGAGAAAATGAATAAAAAGACAGAAAAATGCTAAACAAATGGAAATGCTTCTATTTCTGAACATGAATCTTTAGTCTATAAATTATAGGCCTCCATCTAGAAAAACAACAAAATGAACCCAAATCGATTTATATTGTCTTCTTCTTCTTCCCTCTGCCTAAGGTACATCTGACCTCTGACCTCCACCCTGTCCTCCCATGGACCAGTTGATGTCCCTCTCACACCACCAGCTGATGAAAGTGATCCAGTAGATCCAGTGGATTAAGAAGATCAGAAAAATGAAGAAAACCTTCATCACCTCCAGGCACTGAAGTGTCTGTTGATCCTAATTTTAATGTTTGACCCCAGAGAACTGATTAAACATTTCCATCCAGGGTACAACTGTCAGGTCTCCTGTTGGACATTTGGACTGAAACTGTGTGACTGAACTTTAACAACCTCTGCTGGTCTGCTGTCCAGCATCAGCATAGAGAAAGAAAAGATAAACAGGAGAGGAGAAGACACCACTCTGAACTGGTGACGCTTGTTTCATCTGTGGACAACATGGACATCGACTGAGGGACAATCTGGACGACCCAAAGATCCAAGACCAGAACCAGTTGGACGGACAGAGAGCCGGAGGAGAGAGACGGGGAGGATTTCACTGCAGCGACGCCGACAGCAGGAGGGAGAGAGAAGAAAAAGGAGACATTTAAGATGAGATACACCCCCCCCCCCAACACACACACACACACACACGCACACACACACACACACACACACACATCCCCTCCATGGCTGCCACCTTATTGTGGTGGGGGGGTTTGCGTGTCCCAGTGATCCAGGAGTTCTGCTGCCCAGTGCAGATGGTTCTAGGTGAGGGACCAGACCAAGTGCAGCCCAAAGATCCCTTATGATGATACGACCGTTGGAAACAGGGTTGTTCTCTCCGTACATGAGGTCCCACCCTGAAGCCACCCTGGCCTGGGGCTGGGGCACGCTGGGGAGCCCCTGGTGGCCGGTGGTGGTATGACAATAAAAACCCTTGAATCCCTGAACTATATCAACAATATGTGCACCAAGCAATACATACACTTAGCATTCCACAGATAAATGCTTTTAATCTGGTTAAGAATAATAATTGTACTGTCAATAAATAAGGCCTAATCGATGTTCTTAGTGACCAGAGGATCAATAAGGCCTTAATCAGCCCAGAGGTTCAAACTGATGAAACATGAGGATGGAGGCTCTATTAAAACATTCCTCACCATCTTCCATGTTCTTTCAGCACACAGTTGAGACAGAGCTGGTTTTGGTTCCACCACTATTGACCTGCTGCTTTAGCCGCCATTGAAGGTTTTATTAAAAGTCAGTCAGTCTGCAGATCATGTGACCAAACCAGAAAACACACTGAAAACATAGAGAACAGCAAGAAAAAGTGAAAGTTATCAAAAATGTTCATACTCGCGGAAAGTATGATGTACTCCAAAATATGGTAAAGTAAAGTAGTGAAGTATTTTTACTTTGTTACTATACAACACTGAATCAAATAAATACACCACAAGATTCATTGTATTTCATTGAGATGTTAAGGAACAGACCACCACAAGGTCCAGATCCTTTGTGAAGTCAATGAAAGCGATTGATGGTTTTAAATACTTTACAAAAGAAGTAAAATGCTTTTGTGTGAGTCAACGTGTCTCCTGCATCAGGTAAAGCTGCAAGTCTTTCAGGTTTTGTTTTTACCACCTTTGCACATCTGATAGGCAACATTGTTGCCATTCTTCTTGACAAAGTAAAAAAAAACAAACTCATCCAGTGTGAATGGAGACTGTCTGTGAGTATCGATTTACAAATCTTTTAAGAGATGCTGAATTGAGGTTTGGATTTTGTCTGCCTCATTCTAAATCAGGACATGGTTTAAGTAAATGAGTAGTTTTGACTGCGTGTCTAGGGATGTTGTCTGAGGTTTGTTTTCTAACAAACATCTGAGTACATCAGTCGACTGCTTTCTGACATCTAAAAATCATTTTATTTGGAGGAATCAAACTACACCATATTTAAATTGATCTTTTTCTTAAGAAAACATGAAAAACCATAGAACTATCTTCTTCCACTTTGAAATTATACATTGTCTTGTGTTGTAGATAATGTAACATCCATTTGCTGCTGTAATGAGACGAATTATTACAAAAAGTTCAAGGATAAGTAATCTTTTGTAAGGCACACGACTTCAGTTTGGTTTAAAACATGGTGGCACAAGGCTGTCAGGTTCACCATCGCTCTCCACCTGGACAATTTAGCTGAACAAAACACCAAGGTCCAATAGGACCGGCAGTCAAAGTCAATAATTCCCCACATTGATCTGTTCTTTCTTTTTTTTCTGCTTTCTCGTGGGTCTCAAAACACGAAAGACTTGACATGTGTGATGTTCTCTTTGATAACTGCCTTTTCGGACGGCAATTGTGAGCTGATAGAACCAATGAACAAATTGATTTACTTGGTGCTTGTGAAAGGTAGTTTCTTGTTTCAAAGGCTCCTGAAGTTGTCCACAGATCTCAGTCCTCGCACCTTTTTCAAACGTAGCAGCAGGTGTTTTATTTCTGGCCGTGTCTTTTTGTCTTTCAAATATCCCTCTTTGACAAAATCCTTCAAAGCCACTGAAGCAGAAATAAAAGCCCTTTGTGGGATGGCTCACTCTGCCAAAGTTTTATAGAGTGGACTTTAGCTCTGGCATATTCTAGTTTATATCCACATGTATTCCACACTCAGCACAAGACTAAGAAATCATGCAAGAATAACATGCAAGAAAGAGCATGACATGTACCGACCATCAGGCATGGAGTCTTTGAAATATAAACTGATTGGGTCTGGTTTTAATTTACAAAGTCAAACTGAAAATAGCAGCACATGAAGTCACAAAGCTGATAAAAGTCTGTCTTTAAAACATTGCTAACCTGTTTTTCACTTTTTGTCAAAAGATACTCAAAGGTTGTTGGCAGGTGGGAGACAATATGAATCTAACTGGTCAGTGATGTTGCCATGGTCATTTAAAAGGTTTAGTGGTCGACATAAAATGTTTGTTCAGATTAAGGAAGATTGTCTTCATTCATGTTTGAGTCGTCAATGACGACTAATCTGTGATTTGGTAAAGCAAAATAATCCAAATCAGAGCAGAAAGCAGATGGCAATAAATTCATGCAAATGCAAATCTGCCCATCAATAATTTGCACTTGCTTATGCGACAGGTTGGGGTTGTTTTTAGTTCAGCCACAAACACAGAACATGCAGGAAAATGTTCAGAGAGAAAGATGTGCTTCTTTCACTTTTCATAACTTGACTGAGTAAAAACAGAACTGAGCTTCTGAATGCATATGATGCACAATTGTAGATTCCTAAAGGCCTCAGAATAATGCGTTTCTGTAGCTTGTTGATTTTATATCACAGAATGACATTAATGCATCAAAAGCATTGAAAGCACTGATTAAAGTTTAGAAGGGATACGATTGGACAAACTGTGTGAACAAATTAAGGGGCAAAATCACAAAGATATTTCCAGTAGCTAATTGTGTGTGGACAATTTCAGCTAACTCTGAAACCAGCAACAGAAACATGTTTTCTAATTTCTTCACAAAGCCAATAGTCTTTCTCAGCTTCTCAGCAGTTTGTTCACTGATTTAGTTGATTATGTCCTTGTCTGTCTGTCTATTTACGTAAAAAGTAGTAAAATAGTTGCAGAATTTGAAAAATGTGAATTTATTTGCACAAATTAGATTTCATGGCAAAAATACTGTGTGGTTAGAAATCCTGACAAATGGGAAAATAAAACGGTTTGCAACTCAGGTGTGTCAGAGACGTTGAATTAATCTTCTCCTTTATTGAGGAATCCCTTGTATTTTTACAAATAATTTCTCTATTTCTTCCAACAGATGCTTCACATGATCCTGCAGAGATTACTAAACTCAATTCAACAAATTTAACTGAGCACAATGTGGGTGAGTTGAACTGAGGAATCTTCTGCTTATTATGCTGATGGTGAGAAAAGGGATATCCAAGGAAAATGTTGAAGAGTCAGCTTCCTCATCATTTACTTTATACTATGCTACTATTAACTTGTACTTGTATCAAACTTGGAGAAAAAATAAAACATGTGTCCAATTAATAACTTGTCTGTGGATGCTAATTTGGGACACAACAGTGGAGCAGTCCAGTCCCAACAGTTCCCCCAATAGTATCATAAACAATGGTACCACTTGTACCATTGTTTACCATGTTGTTCTTGTCAAACAATGTCCCTGTCCCTTTACCATCATTCCTCATTTCACAATGAGAACAGCAGTCAAACAGGACAGAGAATTACGTTTTTTTTAAATTAGCACTAGATCTGCCAGCCACATTCCTGCTCATATGCCAAATATACATCCAGCCCCATTACACACATCTTCACAAGCTGCACCTCATCATGTTCCTGCACCTTCAGCAGAGACACAGATGCAACCAATTCAATAGCATCTTCAAAATAACAGCCACAGATTCACCTGCAGCAGAATGTATGAAGAAAATAATAAAACATATTGATAAGGGCTGATCATCATCATCAGTCGTGTTCCTACAATGTCACTGCTGGTGCATGTTTTTGTGCTCAAATAAAGCTGAGGACAATAATATCTGTTTAGGTAAATACATTTTAATATCTTACAGGATGCAGCATTTATTTTTGATCAATTATTCTCCAACAATCATTTTTACAAATACATGTAACCCATTTAGAAAGGAAAGAGGAGAAAAATGTTGATCTTGAAATGTTTCTATGCAGATGATGGAGAGAGAGGAGCAGAGCTGCAGAGAGGGTTGAGACGAGGCTTTATTCACAAGATCCATCTAATGGCCTTTACCACACAAAACGGGAACATTTAGAAATCATGGCTGAAAATGGTTCTGATGGCCCAAATCCAAGACCAGAGGAGAGTAACAGGTGTTTTCCCAAAGCTTACTGGTTTGGTTTACTGTCTAATGGAGAGAAAGTGGAAGGAGATTGGTTACTCTATTCCAGAAATACTAACAAAGTCTATTGTTTTGCATGAAAGCTCTTTGGAGAAGCTAAAGTTCCTGCCACGTGGCTTGTGGAGGGAATAATAACTGGCCATGTCTTTCAAAAACACTGAAGCCCCATGAAACCAGTAGTTGTCACATAAACGCTTCTCTGATGTGGAAAGAAATGTGGCTTACGCCTCGGTAAGACTATTGATAGTGAACTGCAGAGAACCAGGAGCTGGAAAAGCAACTGGAGAAATGTGTTGGCTCCAGTTATTGACTGCATCCTCTTCCTTGCAGAGAGAAACTCGCCACAAAGGGGGAAAATTGTCAGCTAGGAAATCCTAAAACTGGAGCTTTTCTGTGAATCCTGGAGCTCAGAGCACGATCTGATGTCACACTGGCAGAACATGTTAGAAAGGCTGCAAACTCCAAACAAACCCCTGGATATCTGACATGCTGCTCAGAATGAACTGCTGGATTCAATATCAGAGTGTTTGGGCTAAATATCTGCCCAGACCAAAGCCTCCAAGGACTTTGCAGTGGAACTGGAATATTTCAAAGCAAGAGCAGGCCTCAGTCATCATTCCATATATTGATACAGATGGGAAGAAAAAAGTCTCTATTGCAGAGTCTTTTGTGGGTTTCACTGCTGTGAAGGACACAACTGGGAAAGGCCTCACACTAACAGGATTACTGGAGAGTTTGGGCTTGGATTTGGCTGATTGTAGAGGGCAAAGTTACCATAATGGCTCTAATATGAGGGCAATAAACAAGGCTGCTGAAGCTTTAATACAGCAAAGATGTCCAGAGGCTCCATTCATCCCCTGCTGCAGCCACAGCCTGAACCTTTTGTTATGTGATGCAGCCTCATCTAGCAGAGAGTCTAACTGTCTTTGGCACTGTCCAAAGATTGGACACCATCTTTGGGTCTTCTGTGGAGCATTTGATCAATAGTTTTACTGATATGGACATTTAATGCTAGTGCAGCACAAGTTAGTCTGGATCTTCCTGCAGCTTTAGATCACAGTTTTCTTCCTCTTAAACATGAATCTCTTTGAAGCCACTGCTTTCATTTCTTTTTGCTTTCATGGGCTGTAGGGTCAAAGGTCAAGCTGGCATCTTTCTTTGGCATCTTTTGTGATAATTACAGCAAGATAAGAAACTTGTGTTTCAGCAGCAGGAATGTTGTAAAGATGGGATTGGTGACAGGATGACATGGGAAGCGATTCACATGAGTTTAAATGGAGTTTGAGGCCTGAAGCATCAGAGAAAGTTTGGATGAGACGGATAACAGGAATTTGGTCGGCATCTCTCAGAAACAGAGTCGTGTCATCAGCAACTGGACTGATACACGTTTCTCCATCAGCAACTGGGATGCGGCGCATTTTGTTTCCCAGAATAAATGTTGCAAGAAGTTGGGCTGCCATCAGGAATAAATAGGGGAAACTGGGCGGCCCAGTCTCTCTCCTCTGGATACTGGGAATCTGGGACAGGAACCAGTTTAACACAGCAGTTACCTTCTTGTAAAGAGGCTGGATATGAAATATGGCCTGAAAGCAAATGTTTCTAAGCTCCCATACGTAAAGCCGTCCTCTAGAGAGTCAGAAGCCTTATAAAAGTCCAACAAGCAAATCAAGCTGTTATCATTGATTGGTTCTGAAGGGTCCAGTAGATCCAGCACAAGCCTCAGGTTGTTTGTGTCTGTGGGACATGAAGCCTGATTGAGATTCATCAATAATAGAACTGAGGGTTTGTTTCATTCTTCTGGCCAAATCCAAACTTTCCAGTCATTGTTCAGTCAGCAAATAGGTCTCCAGTTGTCAATGGGTAACTTGTCTTTGCCAGCCTTTGGGATCAGAGTAATAAGGCCTTGTGTTAAAGTAGGAGGCAATTCTCCACCATCAATACTTTCTGAAAGAGCCTGAGAATAAAGGGACTCACATCTTTGACACATTTCTCATAAAGCTACTTGACAGCCCATCACTACCTGCTGATTGGTTGTTTTAAGGCTTCAAATATCCTCTTCTACTTCCTGTAGCGTGAGGTTAGCATCACACATGTTGTTCTCAGATCAACTTCACAATGTTTCATGGAGTCAATCAGAAAAGAAGCTTTTTCATGGGAGTCTTCAGAGGAGTAGAGGTTGTTGTAGGAACTGGAACCAAATGAACCAAGAGTTTTATGGTCTGATACAATCTTGTCATGAACTTTAAGTGAGTCTAAAGTCTCATGAAGTTTAGATTGTTCTAAACCAAAACAGTAGGAAGAACACTGCTCCCCTTCCTCCAACCATCTGGCTCCAGACCTGACAAACGCGCCTCCAGCTTCTGTTTCTATATTTCATCCAGTTTAGTTTGACCTTCACTAAGGAGAGAAAGGTCATCCTCATGAAGGTCATCATGGCTGATCCTGGATAAAGAAGCTGTCTGAGAGCAAAGACTTTCTTCCTCTTGCCTTCTCTTGTCTGCAAGGTTCCTGCTGAAGGATCTGCTGGATTTTCCTCTGTCATATTTGAACAGTTCCCAAAAAGGACTAAAGGAGTTTTGTCTCCAGGCTTTTCCTCCCAGCGGGATTTAATCAGGGATCTGATGCTTTCAGTAACATCCTCATATGAGAGAAGACTGTTGTTCCTCTTCCAACAGACGGCTCTAGGAATGCCGGGCGTCCAGAGCCAAAGGCTTAACGGGATTATTTCACGGTCAGAGAAAGGAGCAGGGTGCGTATCAATATTAACAGCAGCAGAACCGACTGGCTTGATACCAGCCAAAAGTCAATACGGACTTTTTAGAAAAGTCTTTGGTAGGGAGGAAAAGATCCGGTTTATTGCTGCCGATTCCAATACCGATCACCATGAGGCCCATCTTTGCTGATCGCCTGGATCCGCTGATTATTTTTCATCTTAGTTAGAAATGATACTATGTGATGTGGCAAAATTAAAATGGATCTGCTTATAAATTCACCTCATTAACATAAACATGCAACAAACTTGCAGGCACAAAACAGCAGCTACTGAGTCAAAAGAAGAGAAAAACCTGCAACCAGTTCAACAACATGAACAGTAAAGTTCTCTGTAGCATAAATTATACATGAGCCAATAATCTCACAACATTATTATATCAAATAATGTCCAGTAAAACAGGGAAACATTCATTCAAAGTAAAAATGCAGCTTGAACCAAAATCTATGATCCAAAGTTAATGAATCAAAACTTCCTGAGAGCAGCTAATGATTAACACTGGTTAGATAGCAGAATAATGCAGATTATGGATAGCTAGATGATAAATGCAGGTATTGGTTAGCTAGATGATTAAAGCTGGCTCTGGTTAGCTAGTTGATTAACACTGGTTCTGGTTAACTAGCTAAGTAATGCTGGTTCTGGTTAGCTAGTTGATTAATGCTTGATCTGGTTAGCTAGCTGCATAATGCAGGTTCTGGTTAGCTAGTTGAATAATGCATGTTCTGGTTAGCTAGCTGATTAACGCTGGTTCTGGTTTGCTAGCTGATTAACGCAGGTTCCATTTAGCTAGCTGATTAATGCTGGTTGTTGTTAGACAGCTGTGTAATAAATGTTCTGGTTAGCTAGTTGATTAATGCTTGTTTTGGTTAGCTAGCTGCATAATGCAGGTTCTGGTTAGCTAGCTGATTAATGCTTGTTTTGGTTAGCTAGCTGCATAATGCAGGTTCTGGTTAGCTACCTGATTAATGCTTGTTTTGGTTAGCTAGTTGATTAATGCTTGTTTTGGTTAGCTAGCTGATTAATGCTTGTTTTGGTTAGCTAGTTGATTAATGCTTGTTTTGGTTAGCTAGTTGATTAATGCTTGTTTTGGTTAGCTACCTGATTAATGCTTGTTTTGGTTAGCTAGCTGATTAATGCTTGTTTTGGTTAGCTAGTTGATTAATGCTTGTTTTGGTTAGCTAGCTGCCTAATCAAATCAAATCAAATTTTATTTGTATAGCACATTTCAGCAGCAAGGCATTTCAAAGTGCTTTACATCATAAACAAGAACACAAAGTCATGCAACATATAATAAACAATATATTGTTACATATTACATTTAAAATAAAGTTCTAAACAGGTGTGTTTATAATTGAGATTTAAAGGAAGTCAGGGTTTCTGCTGTTTGTTGAATAATGCAACAAACAGCATCTATGCTTTCAGCATAGATGCTGAAAGCTGCTTCTCCTCTCTTGGTTCTGGTTCTGGGGATGCAGAGCAGAACCAGAACCAGAACCTGAGAGTCTGGAAGGTTGATACAACAGCAGCAGATCTTTGATGTATTGTGGTGCTAAACTGTTCAGTGATTTATAAACTAACAACAGTATTTTAAAATCTATTCTTTGAGCTACAGGGAGCCAGTGGAGGGACTTTAAAACTGCTGTTATGTCTCTATCTTCCTGGTTCTAGTGAGAACAGGAGCAGCAGCTTCTGGATCAGCTGCAGCTGTTTGATTGATTTGTGGGTCCAGCAATGGTTCTGGCTGTAGAGTTGATGTTCAGATTAATCCTCTGATTTTTTAATTTTCTCTGAAAAGAAGCTGGAAAACTTGTTCCATCAGCATTAGATTGGAGTTCAGGTGGAAACGTCATAGGAGGGTTTGTGAGCCTGTCAACTGTTGCAAATAAAGTACGAGCATTATTGATGTTTTTGTTTAACACATCTGCAAAGAAAGCCTCCCTTGCATGTTTTAGTGTTGAGTGATAGTTACGTAGTCTTTCTTTATAGATGTCATTATGAACGTGAAGTTGAGTTTTGCTCCATTTTTGTTCTGCTCTGTTGTCTTGCTGACCGAACTGTTTGTGCTTTTCTCCATGGAGATTTCTTCCTACCAGACACAACCTTTACTTTAATTGGAGCAATGGAATCAATGATATATGAAACTTTAGACTGAAAATCATCTACCAACTGATCTACATCATTACAGCTTAAGGGTGAGGAGGAAGAGTAGATTTGATTAAATGTTTCTGCTGTGTTTTCTGTGAAAGAACGTTTTGTGACAGCAGCTGTTTGTCCAAGTGGGTCAAAGAATAAAGAACCTTCAAAGATAACAGCAAAGTGATCCGACAGGGAGACATTATTTATAACGCTGGTTCTGATTGGCTTTTGGATTTTTTCTCCAAAGAGAAAAATGTTCTGCAGGTTCTGAGTTTCAGGTAGAAGTTCTGAATGAAACAGAAAATATTAAGATTTTCCCACTTTATGCTTCAAAGCATTGACCTCTGACCTTCATGGGATGGGAATGTTTTACTTTAACTAGGACTTTCTGATAGGAAGAGTTGATGAAAAAATCATTTTAATGCAAATATTTAAATTAAAACAGGAAAAGAACAGAATGAGCAGCAAATGAACCAAATGCAGAAGAAAAATGTTTTTATTTAAAACACGAAGAAAAACTGCAGCAAATTTATAAAAGGAAGATTTAATATTCAAATCTGACATGTTGAGAAAAATAGGAGCCAATAGAAACAGAAAATGATCAGATTGAGAAAAACTGATCAATATTTCAATGAAATCTGATGAATGAAAGGAAAAAATAAGAGAAACAACATCTTGATATTCAGTGTGAAGCTTTGACTGGAAACAAAGAGAAAAACATGAGGATCCTGGAATAATCCTGGAATAATCCTGGAATAATCCCAGCTTCCATCTTTAAAGAACTGGAAGAAGAAAAAGTTTCCAAGGACTCAATCAGAATCGTTTCCCCAAGAAATAGATTGTAGAGACTGAACTATCTGTTCAACAGTGAGAGAGTTTCTCTGACAGGAGGAAAAACTTTAGACTCTTTAGACTCAAATCAGCACAGAAACACTGAAGAACCAGAACTGGGCCAGAACCAGAATCCAGGAATCAGAGGTTCAGTGAATGTGGTGTTGAAGGTGTGGAGGAGGATCAGTGAGTCAGAGACTCTGTAGAAGGACAGAATGCCAGCAGGACAGTCCACATACACTGCTACTCTGTTAGAGTCAGAGGAGGAGGAGAGATAAGTTTCTATGTTATTGTGCCTGACAGAGAAACCAAAATCATCAGAACATCTCAGCCTCCAGGAATGATCATTACATCCAAACCAACAGTCTCTATTGTTTCCTTTCCTCCTGATTCTTCTGTAACTCACTGATATATTAACATTTCCTCTCCACTCAACCTCCCAGTAACAGCGACCAGTCAGACCAGTTCTACACAGCAGCTGATTCCTGTAATCAAATCTGTCTGGATGATCAGGATATGACTGAAGATCCATCATCCATGTCACCTTCCTGTTGTCTTCAGACAGTTTGAGTTTTCTGTTCACTGTGTTGTGTCGATGGTGAGTTGACAGGAATCTGATGGAGAACAAACACAATCCAGCTGCAGTTATTGATCATTTATTGACACTTTGACTCCTGAATGAGTGATGTGACAGTTTGAAGATGGTTGAATGTGAGCTGCTTTGTTGTCATGAATCAGATGAAAAACACACTTACATTTCCTCAGACCTGGAGTCAAGAATCGGCCTCCAGCAGGCTCCACCCTGAAAGGAGGAGGGGGGTCAGACCATCAGTCTCTTTCAGCAGCAAACATGGACATTACATGTCTCTCAGACACACATTGTCCTCCACTGAGACAGGAACAATCAGTAATGAACAAATTGCAGATAAATCATGTTTTATTGTGTTTTCTCTCTGTCACAGTTTAGATTAAATTTGTGATTCTATGCATCAGAATTTCAGGATGACCTGCGTCTCTCTAACATCCTTAACTTCAGTCATTTTCAATAAATTACAATATTTATGAAAAGTATTTCAGTAACTCGGCTCACAAGTTAAACACATCATACAGATTAATTCCCCACAAACTGTTTTAAAGCTTTTATTTGTTAATGATGATGATTTGTTGCTTACAGCTCATGAAAACATTTCTGATCAGATTACAGATCAATAAAAACTATTAATGCAGAAATGTGGGTCTGATGAAAACATGTTTAATATCTGCTGAAGTTGTTTTAAAACCTGACAAACGAGCCTCATGGGAACCATATTCTAATTTATTGAATATGACTGTAAATATGAGATTATTGACATTAATCCAGTTTAACGTTACTGGGACATTCATGGCAGGAGACGCTGCGCTCCATGCAGATCAACTTGTGCTGTGATAAATAACTGAGGTGGAATTGGTGACTGTGGAACCGTAAAACTAAACTGGAACTGGTTCAGACTGAAACTGGGAGCTTTTAATTCCCCAATCCATCCAAAGCTATTACAATCAGATTCATGATGTTCCCAACAGTCCTGCAGCTCAGCCTCAGTTGGATGATGGTCATTATGTCCCTGTAGATTTACCCAATACACATTCATCAGCTTCAGTCTTCTTCATCTTAAAGGAAGCTCACCAGTTTCAACTTGCAAAGCAGCTAAAGGAGATGATCTGAAAGCTCCACAACATGTCCGTAACCCTTGTGTTTGTTCGCTATCAAGTTTTCTCCACTGACTGTCAGCAGCTGCTATATATGCTACACCTCCATAATCTAAGGAAGATCTCATGAGAGCCTGATAAACTCCCAACAGCCACTTCTTGAAGCTCCACATTCCTGTCCAGAAACACAACAAATTATTCACTTTTTACATTTATTTTGAACTAATTCTATAAACTGTCTCCAGGTTAATTTTTCATCAAAGATGACACCTAAAAATCTCACTTTAGTCACTTGATCAAGCTTCTGATTATAGAGTTTTAAATTAACCCTCTTCTATAAAAACATCACTTGAGACTTTACAACTGACATCCTAAATCCCCATTTATTTTGCCCAACTTTCAAAATGGCCTCCTGCATCTTTTTCTGTAAATATATGAGATTATGCACCCAGAGAGCCCCATCATCAGCAAATAAAGATTTCCTTATACTTCTATCTCATCAAAAATATCATTTACCATAATATTAAAGAGAATTGGACTACACACACGACCTTGTGTGGTAGTTTGTGTATCTAGAGGAAAAAGCAACTCTAACTTCCATTTCTCTACCAAACAGAAAATCTAAAACAGTTATAAACCTTCCCCTAAAACCAAGTTTTTCTGGTTTAATCAATAATCCGTCTTTCCATAACATATCATATGCCTTTTCTATATCAGAGAACACAGCTATCACCATTTCTTTATTTGTTTCCTTACTTCTGACTCCAGGCAGTTTCACATCCATCGTATTTCTTCCTGCACTAAAACCACTTTGATATGGACAGAATATATTTTTACTTTCAAGAAAATATGATGGTCTTTCTGTTACTATCATCTCCATTATTTTACCAAATTGAGATGTAGGAGCTAAAGGTCTATAGTTTGAAGGGTCTGTAGGATTTTTATCTGGTTTCAACACAGGAATTATAACTGACTGTTTCCATGCAGCAGGAATTATTCCTGTCTCCCAAATCAGATTAAAACATTTTAAAATAATAGTAAGCGACATTTCATTTAAATGTTTAAGCATTATATAACAAAGTCCATCTTTTCCTGGTGTTGACTGTTTAGCATTAAAGAGCTTTTTTCAGCTCATACATAGTAAAAGGCAAATCCAGCTCTTGATTTGAGATGATTTTCTTATTAGAGACTCCTGGATTTTCAGCTAAAATCTAAAGAAATCATCTTTTCCCAACCCGTGATCCTTCTGTAAGGTTTTAAAACTCTGAAATATCCCTTTGTGGGAAAATGAATATAGTATGTAGTTAATCCTTTTGAGGTCCATAGTTTGAATCTGTTATCAGTTCTGTTTGGTGCAAAATCCCAGTCATAGGCACACCATCTCATAATTTTAGATATGTCTCCGATTCTGCAAATTTGAACCAATTCCTGCCAGGACTTAAGGAAGCGGCCTCTTATGAAGTCTTCTGGGATCTGCTGTTCTTCCTGTAATTTATAATCACTAAGTAGGGCTGTTATTAGGATTCCTTTTATCATGGTGCCTTCTATGTCCTTCCATGCTGCAGTGTATGCAGGTGAGCACAAACAGACTAAAGGTCTCAGTTGGGCTGCATGATAATATTCGTGTAGGCAGGGAAGGCCCATTCCTCCCTTTTTTTTTTTAACTGCAGAGTGCTTAACTTAATTCTGGCCTTTTTACCCTGCCATAAATACCTCGCTATTAATCGATGCCATTCTAAAAATTGTTTAGATGGGATTCTGACAGGTAGACATTGAAATAAATACAGCAACTGCAGGAGGATATTCATCCTGATGGATTCTATCCAGGAGCTTAAACTTAAAAAGGGAATAACATTCCATCTATGTAAATCTGATTTTATTTTCAAATTTAGTGGCCCATAATTTATATCATATAGTTTTGAGAAGTCCCTCGGCAGCGAGACTCCCAAATACTTGATAGACTCAGCCCCCCAATTCCAGTTGTACTTTGTTTTAATAGAAGACGGTGGATCATAATGAAATGTTAATACTTGGGTTTTACTTATATTGATTTTGTAGCCAGAAATCAAACTAAACTCTTCAAGTAACTTCATCAGTTTGGGGACAGTCAGTATGGGCTGTGCTATACTCATCAATAAATCATCTGTGAACAAGGATAGTTTTGCTCCGTCATTTTAACCCCCTTTATATCCGCCCTTTTCCTGATCAGCTGACTCATGGGCTCAATAAACAAGGCAAAGAGGAGCGGCGACGCACAACACCCCTGTCTCGCACATAAAACTGAACACAATATGTCCAAAAACTTCCTAGGTAGGGATCTATTAACCTGACCCTGTTGAGTCCCCACCAGGGGGTCGAAGGAAAAAGTCCCCCTCCTCAGTCCAGAGGGAGAGGCCCTTACCTGCAACAGTTGCATGTTGGAAAAAAGAAAAGGCGACAAAAATGTCCCAACTCCAAAGGAAAAAAGGTCCCAGTCAAACCGAGTTACTTTATAGTTTGTTTCCACCACTAATTACAGATTTGGTTGAAGATATTTCACATTTCCTCCTGCCGTCTTCGGTCTGGGGAAGATCCGCTAGATCCCAGAGGGGCCACTAGATCCCAGAGGGGCCACTAGATCCCAGAGGGGCCACTAGATCCCAGAGGGGCCACTAGATCCCAGAGGGGCCACTAGATCCCAGAGGGGCCACTAGATCCCAGAGGGGCCACCGGTTTTCCTGAAGGCTCGCAGCTTCTCCCTGTAGTTGGATCCCCGGCCGGCTTTAGATGCTCCCTTCGTCGCTCGTCGGTCCACTCTCGTCCAGGACAATCTCTGCATCTGCTCCATGAGCGTCTCCGGAGGTTTGATAGTTGAAACAGTGAACCCTCGTCTCAGCAGGTCCTCTGATGCCTCCTCCACCGTATCGTAGGTTTTGGATCCGTCCTCGTATCTAACGCGTAGCCTCGGGGGGAAGAGGGTCTGGAAGTGGATGTTATGTTCCTTCAATACTTTGTGGATTTCTGCATATTCCCTTCGTCTCGTCAGTATGAGAGGTGGATAGTCGTTATCCAGGTTGATGTGATTTTCTTATAAAGCCCTTCCTCTGCCAGGCTTTGCGGAGAATCATCTCTTTAGTTTTAAAGCTCAGGAACTTGATTATGATGGAGCATGGCGGCGCGTCATCTGGCGGCTGCGGCCCCACTGACCGATGGGCTCTTTCGATGTGAAGTTCAGAGAAAACCTCATTCAGCTCAAGGTCTTGACGGAGTAGGTTTTTGACAAATCATTGTAGATTCCTTCTCGGATCCCTCAGGAACCCACACATCCTTATGTTCTCCCGTCTGGATCGACTCTCCAAATCCGTCAGCTTGTCCTCCAGCTTAGCATGTAGCTTTAGCATAGCCGTTATGACCTCCTCCGTGTTTAGGAGCCTTTCTTCTGCTTTCTCAATTCCTCCCTCCACCTCCTCCATTCTGGTATTCACCTTCGCAATTTCTTCTTTTATCATCTCCAGTTGTTCTTTATTTTCTTGGCGAAACCCTTTCAGTTCTCGCAAGATCAGTTCAGTGTCGACCATTTTTAGGCATTGCTCCTCATGGCTTGTTAGCTTCAACATGTTAGCTGCTAATTGCTACTGCGTCTCTTCTCTTTAGTCAGCGTTTATTTCTCAAAATAGTGGTACGATCTTATCCCCTCTTAATTATTATATTGGCATATTTACCCAGGTTTCATGGGGGAAATTTCTCTATTTGCTACGGTTCAACTAGGAGCGCTCTAGCTATGCGACCATTGCGGTGGTCTTCCAATCCGGAAGCCATTTTCTTCACTTTTTATGTAATTTATATTTTATTAAATCCTGAAAGTTGTGAGTTTTGTTTAAAATCTAAAGTTTTTTATTTTTCTCTCCCAGAACTTTAAACATCCATCTGACCAACATGGAGTTACTTTTCTTCTCATCTTTGCTTCTTGGGGCTGATTGGTCTGGAGCTCCATCAAATATTGTTTTAAAGTCTTTCTGCCATCAGTAGATCATCATGGAAATCTAACTGAACTTCTGTTATTAATTTAGTCAGAGTCCCTATTAAACTATTAAACCATCCCACTCTTTAATGTTCCTTGTGATCCGTTCTTAGTCTGGAGAATATTCCAGAAAACTGGGTGATGATCTCTGCCTCCAGATGAGGCATCTAAATATTTAATAATCAAATTAAACATTCAGCTTCAAACTAAATGTTTGCCTGCAGACTGACTAAAGACATTTCTCCCTCTTCCTCCTCTATCAGACCTTCTCTGCTCCTGCAGCAGGTTCCTCCATACCTGAGAGCTTCCAGTCTCCAGTGTGGATCCTTCAGTCCAGCCGACAGCAGCTTCACTCCTGAGTCTCCTGGATGATTGTAGCTCAGGTCCAACTCTTTCAGATGGGAGGGGTTGGAGGTCAGAGCTGAGGCCAGAGAAGCACAGCCTTCCTCTGAGACCAAACAGCCTGATAAGCTGCAGACACACAATTCATCACATGATGAGAAAATGACAACACTGAGGTAGAAACCAAGGTCTGAACTGGATATTTAAATGTGAGAAAAACTTTTTAAATTGTGCTCAACCTGTCAATTAGATGAAATAGTAATAATGCTCTAATTTTTTTTCTCTGCATGATAAAAATCAACATTTATCACTTATAGAATGGATCAGAACAGAAACGTCCTTCATTGATCCACAGCAGGGAGTTCAGGTTTATCAGCAACAAGTTGAAGGTAAATGAAAGAATCAAACATTGAAGAAAAGCTAAAAATAAAAAATAGGAGACTGTAGAGTAAGGACACATTTACAATAGAGGAATATAAATGCTGTACATTTAATAAAACAGCATTGGTAACATGTGGAATAAGTAAGAAAGCCAACCAACTGCTGGGATCTGTAATTATGTTTCTTTTTGCACCTAAGATGCATCAATTTGTCAAGAGCCCAGAGTTACCTGAGAGTTTCCAGGTTGCAGTTTGGACTCTTCAGTCCAGCAGAGAGAAGCTTCACTCCTGAATCCTGCAGGTTGTTGTTACTCAGGTCCAGTTCTCTGAGACTGGAGGACTGGGAGCTGAGAACTGAGGACAGAGCTTCACAGCTTCTCTCTGAGAGGTTACAGACACTCAGTCTGAGGAGACAGGGAGGAAAATATATTATTAAATAATTCTACAAAAATGATGTTCTTTCAAATCAACAATGTTTTTTGTTGATTTGAACAAACAATTTTATTTTACATGATATTTGTTATGAACTGTTTCATTGTATAGTTCATACTGATGCTGAAGGAAGTCTGTTTCTTTATTACACAACCCACCAATGGGACACTTTGAAGAGACAATGCACCAATATAGAAACTGAAAGTAACAATGTGTGTCCTTACAGAGCTTTGTTGGAGGCTTTAACCACTGGCAGCAGCCTCAGAAGAACCTCCTCTGAAGCAGAGTATTTCTTCAGGTCAAACACATCCAGATCTTTTCCTGATGACACTAAGATGAAGATCAGAGCTGACCACTGAGCAGGAGACAGTTTATCTGTGGAGAGACTTCCTGAACTCAGAGACTGTTGGATCTCCTCCACTAGAGAACGATCATTCAGTTCATTCAGACAGTGGAACAGATTGATGCTTTTCTCTGCAGACACATTCTCACTGATCTTCTCCTTGATGTACTCAACTGTTTCCTGATTGGTCTGTGAGCTACTTCCTGTCTGTGTCAGCAGACCTTGTAGGAGTCTCTGATTGGTCTGTAGTGAAAGTCCCAGCAGGAAGCGGAGGAACAAGTCCAGGTGTCCATTTGGACTCTGTAAGGCCTGGTCAACAGCTCTCTGATGGAGAGACTTCATATTTGGTTTGGAAAAAAATTTAGATAAATATGATGGTTGATTTTCTTCCATCAGGTTGACTCCAGAGTTGATGAAGGTCAGATGAACATGAAGAGCAGCCAGAAACTCCTGAACACTCAGATGCACGAAGCAGAACACCTTGTCCTGGTACAGACCTCTCCTCTTTAAAGATCTGTGTGAACACTCCTGAGTACACTGAGGCTGCTCTGATATCGATGCCACACTCTGTCAGGTCTGATTCATAGAAGATCAGGTTTCCTTTCTGCAGCTGATCAAAAGCCAGTTTTCCCAGAGACTGATCATCTTCCTGCTCTCTGGACTCCAGTGTGGATCTGTTTCAGCTCCTCCATCATATTTGACCTTCTTCACTTTGGTCTGAACCACCAGGAAGTGGATGTACATCTCAGTCAGGGTTCTGGGCAGCTCTCCTCCCTCTCTGGTCTCCAACACATCCTCCAGAACTGTAGCAGTGATCCAGCAGAAGACTGGGATGTGGCACATGATGTGGAGGCTTCGTGATGTCTTCATGTGGGAGATGATCCTGCTGGCCTGTTTCTCATCTCTGAATCTCTTCCTGAAGTACTCCTCCTTCTGAGGGTCATTGAACCCTCTGACCTCTGTCACCATGCCAACACACTGAGGAGGGATCTGATTGGCTGCTGCAGGTCGTGTGGTTATCCAGAGGAGAGCAGAGGGAAGCAGTTTCCCCCTGATGAGGTTTGTCAGCAGAACATCCACTGAGGTGGACTCTGTAGCATCAGTCAGGATCTCCTTGTTGTGGAAGTCCAGTGGAAGTCGACTCTCATCCAAGCCATCAAAGATGAACAGAACCTGGAAGTGTTCAAAGCTGCAGATTTCTTTGGTTTCACTAAAGAAATGATGAACAAGTTCCACCAAGCTGAACTTTTTCTCTTTCAGCACATTTAGCTCTCTGAAGGTGAATGGAAATATGAACTGGATGTTCTGGTGGGCTTTGTCTTCAGCCCAGTCCAGAGTGAACTTCTGTGTTAGGACTGTTTTCCCAATGCCAGCCACTCCCTTTGTCATCACTGTTCTGATTGGTTGATCTCTTCCAGGTGGGACTTTAAAGATGTCTTCTTGTCTGACTGTTGTTTCTGGTCTGTGTGGTTTCCTGGATGCTGTTTCAATCTGTCTGACCTCATGTTCATCATTGACCTCTCCAGTCCCTCCCTCTGTGATGTAGAGCTCTGTGTAGATCTGGTTCAGAAGGGTTGGACTTCCTGCTTTAGCAATCCCCTCAAACACAGACTGGAACTTCTTCTTCAGACCAGATTTAAGTTGATGTTGACAAACTGAAGCAAGATGTCCTAAATTAACAAAATAACAAAAATCATATATGAAAAAAAATCATCTTTTGAATTTGATTACATCACTTCAGCAAATGTGTAATTTATCTATCAATTAAATCTTTTGAAGAAATGCACCTACTGCTCTGCAGACGGTCAGCCAGCTCCTCCTGCTTCATCATCCTCAAGAAGATCAGTGTGATCTTCATCACTGCCTCTCTGCTGCTCTTCCTCTGCTCCTCATCCTCACCTCCCAACACCTCATCATCTCTCTGACTCTCTGAGAATGTTGGCTTCTCTGGACTCAGTAATTTCTGGATCTTCTTCAACTCGTTCTTCACAAAAGTGATCATGTTGTCCTCAAGCAGCTGGAACAGAATAATATACAAAGGAAACATCAGGCTGAAATAAATCTTGGAGCCAAACACCTAGATGGACTCACAGTCCTCTACTTTACAAAGTCCAGCATGGAGATGACTGTGAACAGAACCCATGGAGAATTAAATGCTGTTCATGAACAGACCATAAATACAGAGTCCAATAGATGCTTCTGGACAGATGAACCACTGTGAACCTCTGAGCTCTGCTGGTCCACTCTGTGGAGGAACCAGGAACAATTAGGAAGTCAGGAAATATTTATTCAACAGTATTTACAGAGAAAATCAGTTTTCTTTTTTATGCTTTAAGATTTTAAATCATTTTAAAGCATAAAAACAGAACATCATATAGAGACAATATGAAGAATTTAGAAAGAGAAAGAAGAAGATGAACTACAGGGATGTAGGCCAGTAACACAGCAGATAATTTTAAAGTTAATGGTGAACTTGGACTTCAAACAGTCCAAACTGTCAGCAGATCTGATGCTGGTGGAGACAGTTTCCCAGAGCTTGGGGACAGTGGAAGTGAAGGCTCTGTCCACCCAGGTCTTCAGGACAGTGTGGGACATCCATCAGGTTCTGATGACTAGATCTGAGGTGATGTGGACATGGAGGAGGTCTGATATATGTGAGTGTGTCCATGTGGGGTTCTCTCCTGAATGTTATACTGAGGATTTTAAAATGGATCCTGTAGATCCCTGGAATCCAGTGAGCTCACATTGTATCTGTCCTCACAGAGACAATCAGAAGATAAAGGACCATGTAACAATATCTGGATGTGAGCAG
Source organism: Poeciliopsis prolifica (assembly GCF_027474105.1). Classification (NCBI taxonomy): domain Eukaryota; kingdom Metazoa; phylum Chordata; class Actinopteri; order Cyprinodontiformes; family Poeciliidae; genus Poeciliopsis; species Poeciliopsis prolifica. Next base: position 1,607,379 of record NW_026562446.1, read on the forward strand.
TGAACCAGGTGATCTAAATAGTTGTAAAGATTTAATGTTCCTGCTGATCCCACTAAGAACCAGCAGAACCTCTGATGGTCCATATCAGCTCAGTTTGGTTGAGTTCCAGCAGATCTCACCAACCACATCATGAAGCTTTCCTTCCCTGATGAACTGCTCTCACAATGCACACAGGAACCAAGTCCTGATGGACCAGAATGGCTTTACCAGGTATTCCCAGTGGAAATGTGATCCACTGTTAGTCTGACATGGAGCCAGGAAGCAACAGAACATCATCATCAACATCCAGAGATAAAGATATGAAGGTGTTTTCATGAGAACAGAGCAGCTGATTTCTGTAGATAATGGATCAAACCTCTGGAAATATAACTGGAAACATCTGAGTTCTTACTGGTTCAGTTTCCAGAGTTACAGCAGTTAGATACAGCTCACCTCTTTGATAGTGGAGATCCAGGAGATTTAAAGTCCATGGGAACATCCTTTGACCAGTCACTCTTAAAGGACACACAGCTGGGTTCTGGTTCTGGTTCTGGTTTGAGTCTCTGATGGATCCTGACAGAAACATGATGATTAAAACTTAATCAGCAAAGAGGAGCAGCAGCTTCATCACCACGTCTGTTCTGGCCTGATATAGTGAACGCTGTGTGAAAAGGGCTGTGGACAGTTAGAGATGGTGACCTCACCTCTGACCTTTGCTCTGGCTCTCATCTTCCCACACAGAGTGGTTTTAGAGGGAGGGACTCCCTCCTCTCTGTCCTCACACTGATCCATGCTGCTGAATCCACATCAGCTCACACACACTTTCTAGCTTCACCTGCAGAGGAACACACATCATTCATCTGCACATCAACTCTGATCATCCTTTACATCATTAGTGCTGGAAAAAGATCAGCTGCTCCTCCTCTGATTGGCTCTTCTTCTCTGCTTCATATCAGTGTCAGGTGAATGCAGTCAGACAGCAGAGAGGCAGAGGAAGCTGCCATCAGCTGCTGCACTTCTACTATCAGTCCACTAGATGGAGACATAGAGCAACATTTACATTCACTGATTCAACCTGAACAACAGGAAGTGTTTTCTGCTCCTTCAAAGATTAACTATTTCATAATCTGACTGGGAAATTGTTTTTTCTGACTTTAATGCTGGATTCCAGAGTTTGATTCCAGGAAATAAAACCAAGAATCAGTTCGTTCAGAGAAGAAAATAAAGAAAATCAGATGTTCAGCAGAGAACTTCAAACAGCAGAGATTTTAGTTTTTGAGTTGAAATCAGAAGTGAACATTTTCTCCAAACATCAAAGTTCAAGTAGGAAACAAAGCAAACTTACAGTTTGTTCAAATGTTCCAAAGTTGATGAAGAAAATCTGAACAACAAGCTGAGACTCAACGGAACCGCGGTAGATCCAGACTGGTGCCACAAATAAACAGGTTAGTTTAAACTGAAAGTGTTAGAGGAGAAAAGAGTCCAGACTGGTCTGACTGGTCTGACTAGTCAGACTGATTGGGAGTCAGAGGAAAGTTATTCTGTTGACGATTTAAGACAGGATCACTTCTCATAAATATGGATCTGCTGTTATTCTGCTGATCCAGGTTCTGTTCAACACCAATTGAACCAGAACCTTTTTTAAACTTGGAACCAACTGAACTCTTCATTAATGGGGCTTGTCTCCCCCTGGTGGTAAAACTATTACCTGCGTATTGTCTGGTTATTAATATCATGACGTGTTTTTACACGTTATGATATTAATGTCATGACGTTAATATCCAAAAGCTCTCTTTTGGATTACAGAGCTGTAATCCAAAAATTAAGAGACCACTTAAAATGATCAGTTCTGATTTTATTTTTTATAGGCATATATTTGAGTAAAATGAACAATGTTCTCGTTTCTATGAAGTATTGACAACATGTCTGACATTCCAAGCAAAAATGTATTTGCAGAAAATGAGAAATGGTGAAAATAATAATAAAGTTGAAGCGTTTTTAAACCACAAATAATTTAAAGAAAACAAGTTCATTTAAAATACTGATTTTACTCAGAAGTTCAGAAATCATTTGGTGAATAACCAGGTTGTCAATGAGGTTCTCAGTGGTCTCCATTTTTTTTATTTTCAGAGCTGGATGACCGCAATAGTAAAAAGTGATCAGAACCAAAACCAGTTCTAAGGTTTCATTTATCAGGACATGAATGACTTTAGGGTTTGTTTGTTTCTGCTCACCTGGAGCACCAGCCGGGTGGAGTCAGTCTGAATTCCTTCATCTAAAGAGAACATTGAAGATCCTCCTGGAACAAATGGAGCTTTGGAAAGAAATCAGCAGGAAGTGAAAGAAAAATGGATCTTCATCACTTGTGAAGTGAACGACACAGAGTTGGATTCAGTGGAGTCACATGAAGAACAGAAAACTGAGGCTGGAATAATAAACATCATGTTAAATATTAGCTTATATTGCTCTCAGTGAACTTTATTTGCTGGACTTTGATTAGAATAAAATAAAAGCTATGATAATCCTGAAGTTACTATGAAGGAGTGTTTCTTCATCCAGTCATTTATTAAACTTGCCTGATTCTGTCTCCCATAAAGCTCCACTGGGTCATCAATATGTGACTGAACAGTTCAGTCAGTTTAGCTCATTTAGCAGAAACTGAAGGTAACAGACTGTGGGATAATTGAGTTGGGCTCATATGAACATTCATGGTTTGTCTGCACCAAAGCAATGTTAGAGTGGGAGATCCTGGATGTGGGGTGAGGGAGATAAACTGGGTTACTGCTGCCCAGCAACTCCTTCCCATTTCCTTAAACTACATCTACCTGCAGAACAAGGAATGTGGCTTTATGTCCACATCTGAAGCAGTGCTGACAGATATCACCCTGCATGCTTGGAATCCTTTAGCCCTCACAGATCTGCCATTAAACTGTAGATATGTTTAGAACTGCAAAGTGATAATTTATTGTAGCTGTCCCCAGTAAGGAACCTGAATTATGTGGAAACCTTAAATGTATGGATTTTATTGCAGGATGATGCAAATGGCCAAGAGAACAAATGCAGAAAATGCTTTTCAATCTGTACCATTAGAAATGGTATAAATTGCTTTGCAGATCAGACATCAACTCCAACTGGGGGATGGATGGGACAAGAATTTTCCTTCCAAACATGAAAATGTTTAGTTTTTACTTTAGATCTGGAAATGTAAATTTGACACAATATTTTCAGAATCATAAGTAGATCTGGTAAGGAAGTAAACCAGAAAGTTCTTATGATGCAACTTGTATATTTGACCCATTTCACTCAAATTAAAAACATTCAAAGGGATTTTTTAACACTGATGTTTTAATTCAAAAATTTCTTTGTGAATCAGTTCCTTCAGATACACATCATTTCATTCTCCTTCACTGTACAAGGCTATAAAAAGTTCACAGCAACAGCACAAACATACAAAATAGTCATTTTTACCAAATTCATGTTTTTCCTCCTCTGCTCTCCTTAAATACATCTGAACTCTGGTGAGGAACCAGCCATAGCAAAAAGATTCAAGTCAGTGTTTACAATCTTATTTACAGAGAACATTGATCAAAGTGCATTGAAGAGAGTCCTGATTTACAGTCACGTCTCTGAGGGAGGAAATATATTTACACTGTTTACAAACGCTGCAACCATGGTGATCTCAGCAGCAGCAATAATAATAATGCAATTAACAGAAGAAACCTTAATGTCAGTCAGCAAAGCATGATCAGAAATATTAACAATCTGTTTCATAATTAAATACTTTTAGTCTCCAGACTTGTTCCCGTTGAGACCTGAGAACTTTGACCCGGTTTGAATCAGAACCAGGAAACGGGTTGATGAAGACGCCTGGTTCTTCAGAGGTTCAGTCCAGGCTGGACATGAAAGACCCTCAAAGACAAACTGTTCTCTGAACAGACGGCAAAGACGACGCCGGAAAAGCAAGAATAAAAATTCCTCAACACTGTGGAGTGAATGTGGAAAACTCATGGAAGTATTCACATAATAAATAACATTTCCTCTTCACCACAGATCAGGACTTAATGCACTTCTGAAGGCATGTGGTTGAACTGTAAGGTCCGCCGTTACGGCGAACCGTTGGCATCGTAACACGGAGGAGGTTTCCGCAAGGAGAAGAAATAAAAAACCAAAATCCTGAGAACGATCAGGATAAATCATCGTCTGTGCTCACTATGGAAATCTGTGAACAGAAACAGAGGAAGGAAAAGATGGGATTTTATTTAACTGAGAGGAAATGGCAGCATTTTCAACCACATCTCAAAATATTGACTTGAAGATTTCCAAATATCAGATTTTAAAAAATTAAACTCACCGCTGGGTAGGTGTGGCCCACGTTGGCGCCGTGGCGGGTGATGTCGATGTTGAGGTCTTCTTCTGTGGTTTTCAGGTAGACTGGGTTGTCAAAGTTCATGCTCTTCTGGTTCTTCAGCTGCCAGTTCCTCCACATCAGGTAGGCGCCCGCTCCGGCCATGGCCAGCAGCACTGCAGCAGAGACACAGGCTGCTGGGAAACAGATTTGACCTCATGTTTGACCTTAGAGGAGGAGGCAGAGGCACTTACAGACAGGTAGGATGGCCCAGGCAGCAGCAGAGCCTCTGGCTGTGGAGTCCACCTGGATAGATGTGCTCACATTGGCTTCTGGAAGAGACGACAAAATCAGTAACTTCCATAAACCTTAAAGAGTTGAGGATAGGGTCATGGTCTACACAAAACCTGCAAAACTCATTCTTAGATAATGTTCAAGTCTGAATAGTTCATATAAGACTTCTTGTCATCAATTCCAAAATAAAATATAAACAGATTCACAACTGTACAATTGTATAGCTTTGAAAAGTAGAAGTGGTGCCTCCTGCAGAAACGAGCAGCAAATGGTTTCTAGATTACGGTTGTCTTTTCCAGCAGCCATTGTACAGTGCAAACAGCAGTAAAACCTGCTGGGGCTGGGATGTTTCATTTGGAGGGTTTTTATAAAGGCTCATTTTCTGAAGCAGAAAATATTTGCCAAATATCAGCTTGGTGTAAATCTAAAGCTCTCAATCAAAACGAGCTTCAGCAAATTCCTGCATTAATCTTTACAAATGCAGAATAGGGGGGTAAAAAAAGGTTCAAATAGCAAAACTAAAAATCTTCCAGCAGGTTTTGAGGTTTGTAAACTACATTGAGGGCAAGAATGTAGGTTTTGTTTGAGCCAAGTATTGCATGTGTACTTCCCATTTTCTACCACTAGATGGCGCTCCTGTACTAGATTAATTTGTCAGAGCTTTAAACTCTTCCAGCAGCAGAGAGGTGATGACCGAATGTCACATGGATTGTTCAGCATTTAGCAACAAGTCACAGGGATTCCTCATGTTTCTGATTAAGATCAAAATTACTTCAGTAAAAAATAAAACAGGGAATTTAAGTTCTTCCAAGAGTTTCCAGTTTGAAATGATCCAACTGAACATTTATAATCTCAGCTGGATTAGAAGATTTGAGGAATTACAGGTTAATTTCAGCTCTTAGATTCAGATCAGGACCAAAGCAGCAGAAGTTTCAGTTAAAGCAGAAGAGAAGGTTAATTCAGAAAAATCTTTGCCAGGAGGAGAAAAACTGGAAGCTACTTGATTTGAGAGCCCAGCATGCTGAGATGACGGCGTTAGGTTTTACCTTCGGCTGCGTTACAGCTTCACTACCGTCCTCACAGGAAGAGTCTGTCACTAGAAGAGCAACAACAAACCTTAAGCATTCAAGGTCGTCCCATTTCTGAGTTCTCTTTGAATGTAGACCAGATCTCTGGAGAGTAAACTGGTTTATCTGATGCAAATCAAGAGGATGGGAGAGTCGCTGCAATCTGCATGAATGGTTTCACCATCCTGTAATAAACGACTCACACTGGGAAGTCTGGTCCTTTTGCCTGGAAAGGCCAGTTCATGTGGGGAGGTGTGAATGTGGAACTGAACTCTGGTCCACCTACAAACATCGGCCTGTTTGGTTGAAGTGAAGGCTGGTGCAGTTTGAATGCATATGAACGAACCACAGATTGTTCCTAAAGCAGGAAGTGAACTACAGCATAGGGCATTCTGGGTAAATACAGTGAAACAAATGCTAGCTAGTTTAGTGCTAACGGGAGAAATGGCTTGTGGTCTTTTGCCAAAGACAAAATAAAACTAAAATCTGATGTCACTTTTTGTGATGAAGGTTATTTATAGTAATTTATTGACTATACTGGAGCCTTTGGTCTTATTGCACAAGGATCAGAGGCGTCGTCACACTGTGTGCATAAACTTCTATTTGAGTTCTGCAGCCAAATCTGGATTCCTAATGTAAAACAAATTGCAGGGTTCATTTTGTTACATTATCCCACATATAGCACATTATCAGGCTCTGAAAACAGTCAGTATAATCATATTCCTGTGAATTATCACAAATATCAAGAAGCTGCTGACATTTCTGAGGAGCTTTGAGTTTCTCGGTTCTGATCAGTCATTCTGTGAAGAGGAAAATAAAAAGCTTTCTTCATGAAATGTAAACAAACCTCCCCACTCAAAGCATTATGGGATTTCAAGTTTCTCATTGTAAGCAATGAGAAACTGAAACGTCTATGATTTCAGCTCCCACTGGAGGAAAAACCTCCACTGATCTGTAACGGCGTGAACAATAAAAACAGTCGTTTGTCGCTGTGAGTTGAGCTTCTGTTCACTTTGTGTTTCTAACTGGATTAGAGTCGGCCGGAGCAGCAGCCTCACAAAGCTCTACAGTTCCCGGTCGGCCCAGCTGGAAAATGGGCTGGACGGGCAGGAATTAGTCTTAAAGGGACAGGCACCCATTTTCACTGCAACCAACAGAGGTTCAGCCTCCAAATGGGATTTAAATAAGCTTCCCAATATAAAGAACTAAAATTGACCAAGTTTAGGGTAAATACTTCAATGAAATGTGGAACAACCAGAAACTACAGAAAAATGGAAGCAAACTCAGAAGATCAAGGATGCAGTCGAGCTGGGTGATAAAATTTAGTTTTTAAGGTTCGATGTCTGAAAGATATGGATTCCCCTGTTCTGTTGGGTTTTTTGAACCGACAACCTCAGCATGTTTTATACTCCCAGTTAAAACTCTTAATCCTCCACAGATTCTCAGCGTTTCCTGCAGTTTGTTCTGAGCGCCGTCATGAAGACGGTCCAGCGATCCGCGAGTCCCGGCTGGAACCAGAGTCCAATTAGTGCTGCGGATTCAGCTGTCAGGTTTCTGTTGGGTTTGAAAAGGCTAATCTGTGAAAGGAGCGAAGCCGCAGGGAAAAACAAAGCGAGTCTCTAAGTAACCGGTCGTCCAGCAGGAGGGAAAGGCCAGCGCCGCTGCTCTGCCTTCACTCCTGCAACCGCTAATTGTTGCAAACAATCCTGGAGCCGCTGCAAACTGGACCACTGCAGACATTTACCCACAACTTAAAATTCAAGACGCCGCTTCCTTTTCTCCTCTAGAAGCCTTAAAAACAGGCGAGTGGTTCTTACTATATTGAAAACAAAAAAGACTTCAGCAGTGGAAAGAGGTTGATGTTGAAAAGCTGCAGCAGCAGAATCAGTGTTTGCATTTCTGTGCAGAGCTCACCGGTCTGCAGCGCTGGCCGTCTGCTGCCAGCTCCTGGCCTGCAGGACACACGCAGCTGTACTTGGGGGAATGTTTGTTGATCTGTGGAGCAGGAAGACACAAGAAGCTGCAGCCGCCATTTTCACTTTTCTCTGTGCACCAGTTGGTACCTGCAGAAAAAGAAAACATGAATAAATCACTGAGTGTAACTGAAGCCCAAATCAAGCTGGAGAACTTGTTCCACACCAGTTCTGGGTTAAACTGGGTGACCTTTGACCCTCACCAGCCAGCTGGATCAGCTCATGGTAGACGATGACGTCCTGCGGGTCGTTCAGGTTGCTGGCGAGCGTGACGACATCAGAACCAGAGAACTTGTTGGCGCCGAAGATGGCTTTGTTTTCACCGTCCGTCCAGAAAACCCGATCCTGCCAACAGAACCAAACATGGCCGACTTTTACATACTGATCATTTCAGTAATCAATTATTCTGATCAATGGTAATTTTTTTTTACAGATTTTTATTTGACTAAATCCTTTTTGTACAATTAGAAATAATTCTGTAAACATTTTATTGCTTAAAACTTTGTATTTGACTGTTATGTTTTATGAAACATTTTGAATTTGCTGAAATGTGCTAAACAAATAAACTTTATTAAAAAGCAGCAGCATTTCTTCAGTAAGTCTAAATGAACGAAAGCTGAAGGCCAAACGAACCTCGAACACGGTGAGAGCGAATGGATGAGCCAGGAAGTCTGCAGACTAAATGAGGCCTAATCGATGTTCTTAGTGACCAGAGGATCAATAAGGCCTTAATCAGCCCAGAGGTTCAAACTGATGAAACATGAGGATGGAGGCTCTATTAAAACATTCCTCACCATCTTCCATGTTCTTTCAGCAAACAGTTGAGACAGAGCTGGTTTTGGTTCCACCACTATTGACCTGCTGCTTTAGCCGCCCATTGAAAGTTTTATTAAAAGTCTGTCTGTCAGGATTCCGGTTGTGAGAGCGTGTGCGTGAGAGTGTGAGTGGGAGTGTTACATCTTCTTTCAGCGAGGATCTTCGTGAGGAGCCTGTGGAGCCAGCGCAGGTGACGCTGATTTGCCTCATCAGCGTGCTGGAAAAGGAGCGGCAGAATCCTCCAGTCATCCCTAGATGGTTAACGCTACCGGTAGTCACTCTGGCCTCACCTGTTGAAAACTTGTTTCTTGAACCTTGTTGTGTAACTCGAAGTTACTTACTCTCCGTATCCTGTTCGTTTCCAGGACTTTTTGTGTTCTCGTTTCAAGAAGCTCCTGAGATTGCCTGCCTGCTCCGCCGTTTCCACTGACTCCATCCTGTTCCAACCACCCGAGCTAACTCCTCGCACTCCTCCGGCACCGTTGCACACCCTCACGCCGGATCCTGACGCCTCACCCCTAAGCTCTGGAAAATCCGCACCAATGTAAACCAGCTCCTGATTCCTCCTCCGAACTCGCATTCTGAACCCATTATAATTCATCTCTCGTTTCAGGCCAACCTGGTCGAGCGACCCTCGCCGCATATCGAAGTCCAGAGGACTGAATTTATTTGTCCTGTTGTAAATAAATCACTTACCTTTCTATCCAGTGTGTGGTTACTGCATGTGGGTCCGCAAGTTAAATCAAACCATGTCACTGTCAGTCTGCAGATCATGTGACCAAACCAGAAAACACACTGAAAACATAGAGAACAGCAAGAAAAAGGGAAAGTTATCAAACATTTTCATACTCGAGGAAAGTATGATGTACTCCAAAATATGCTAAAGTAAAGTAGTGAAGTATTTTTACTTTGTTACTATACAACACTGAATCAAATAAATACACCACAAGATTCATTGTATTTCATTGAGATGTTAAGGAACAGACCACCACAAGGTCCAGATCCTTTGTGAAGTCAATGAAAGCGATTGATGGTTTTAAATACTTTACAAAAGAAAGTAAGATGCTTTTGTGTGAGTCAACGTGTCTCCTGCATCAGGTAAAGCTGCAAGTCTTTCAGGTTTTGTTTTTACCACCTTTGCACATCTGATAGGCAACATTGTTGCCATTCTTCTTGACAAAATAAAAAAAACAAACTCATCCAGTGTGAATGGAGACTGTCTGTGAGGATCGATTTACAAATCTTTTAAGAGATGTTGAATTGAGGTTTGGATTTTGTCTCTCATTCTAAATCAGGACATGGTTTAAGTAAATGAGTAGTTTTGACTGCGTGTCTAGGGATGTTGTCTGAGGTTTGTTCTCTAACAAACATCTGAGTACATCAGTCGACTGCTTTCTGACATCTAAAAATCATTTTATTTGGAGGAATCAAACTACAGCATATTTAAATTAATCTTTTTCTTAAGAAAACTTGAAAAACCATAGAACTATCTTCTTCCTCTTTGAAATTATACATTGTCTTGTGTTGTAGATAATGTAACATCCATTTGCTGCTGTAATGAGACAAATTATTACAAACAGTTCAAGGATAAGTAATCTTTTGTAAGGCACACTACTTCAGTTTGGTTTAAAACATGGTGGCACAAGGCTGTCAGGTTCACCATCGCCCTCCACCTGGACAATTTAGCTGAACAAAACACCAAGGTCCAATAGGACCGGCAGTCAAAGTCAATAATTCCCCACATTGATCTGTTCTTTTTTTCTGCTTTCTCGTGGGTCTCAAAACACAAAAGACTTGACATGTGATGTTCTCTTTGATAACTGCCTTTTCGGACGGCAATTGTGAGCTGATAGAACCAATGAACAAATTGATTTACTTGGTGCTTGTGAAAGGTAGTTCTTGTTTCAAAGGCTCCTGAAGTTGTCCACAGATCTCAGTCCTTGCACCTTTTTCAAACGTAGCAGCAGGTGTTTTATTTCTGGCCGTGTCTTTTTGTCTTTCAAATATCCCTCTTTGACAAAATCCTTCAAAGCCACTGAAGCAGAAATAAAAGCCCTTTGTGGGATGGCTCACTCTGCCAAAGTTTTATAGAGTGGACTTTAGCTCTGGCATATTCTTGTTCATATCCACATGTATTCCACACTCAGCACTAGACTAAGAAATCATGCAAGAATAACATGCAAGAAAGAGCATGACATGTACCGACCATCAGGCATGGAGTCTTTGAAATATAAACTGATTGGGTCTGGTTTTAATTTACAAAGTCAAACTGAAAACTGCTTTCATGGCTCAGCTGTCTACAATTGAGTCAAGGTGCTTTAAATAGAACAAACAAGTAGTAAAATATGAACAAATGACATTTTACAAAAAAACAAATGAGTAAAACTAGCACAGCACATTATTCTGGTCGCCAGAGCTGACAACAACACCTGACCAGTTAAAGTAAGAACCATTGCTGGATTGTAAGAGTGAAGCCAATCTGTTAAATATTTAGTGTCAGACAATCACAATATTAGAAAGAATGTATAACGTTCTAAACTTTATAGCGTAGTTAATGAGAAGCCAGTGTAAAATGATCAAAACAGGACTAATGTGACCAAACTCTATGTTTCCAGTGAGATGCTGCTGCATTTTTGCCCAAAGGGAGATATTAGCAATGCTTGAATGGCACCATAATATGATGAATAGCAGCACATGAAGTCACAAAGTTGATAAAAGTCTGTCTTTAAAACATTACTAACCTGTTTTCACTTTTTGTCAAAAGATACTCAAAAGTTGTTGGCAGGTGGGTGACAATATGAATCTAACTGGTCAGTGATGTTGCCATGGTCATTTAAAAGGTTTAGTGGTCGACATAAAATGTTTGTTCAGATTAAGGAAGATTGTCTTCATTCATGTTTGAGCAGTCAATGACGACTAATCTGTGATTTGGTAAAGCAAAATAATCCAAATCAGAGCAGAAAGCAGATGGCACTAAATTCATGCAAATGCAAATATGCCCATCAATAATTTGCACTTGCTTATGCGACAGGTTGGGGTTGTTTTAGTTCAGCCACAAACACAGAACATGCAGGAAAATGTTCAGAGAGAAAGATGTGCTTCTTTCACTTTTCATAACTTCCTGAGTAAAAACAGAACTGAGCTTCTGAATGCATATGATGCACAATTGTAGATTCCTAAAGGCCACAGAATAATGCGTTTCTGTAGCTTGTTGATTTTATATCACAGAATGACAAGAATGCATCAAAAGCATTGAAAGCACTGATTAAAGTTTAGAAGGGATACGATTGGACAAACTGTGTGAACAAATTAAGGGGCAAAATCACAAAGATATTTCCAGTAGCTAATTGTGTGTGGACAATTTCAGCTAACTCTGAAAGCAGCAACAGAAACATGTTTTCTAATTTCTTCACAAAGCCAATAGTCTCTCTCAGCTTCTCAGCAGTTTGTTCACTGATTTAGTTGATTGTGTCCTTGTCTGTCTGTCTATTTACATAAAAAGTAGTAAAATAGTAAAATAGTTGCAGAATTTGAAAAATGTGAATTTATTTGCACAATTCGATTTCATGGCAAAAATACTGTGTGGTTAGAAATCCTGACAAATGGGAAAATAAAACGGTTTGCAACTCAGGTGTGTCAGAGACGTTGAATTAATCTTCTCCTTTATTGAGGTATCCCTTGTATTGTTACAAATCATTTCTCTATTTCTTCCAACAGATGCTTCACATGATCCTGCAGAGATTACTAAACTCAATTCAACAAATTTAACTGAGCACAATGTGGGTGAGTTGAACTGAGGAATCTTCTGCTTATTATGCTGATGGCGAGAAAAGGGATATCCAAGGAAAATGTTGAAGAGTCAGCTTCCTCATCATTTACTTTATACTATGCTACTATTAACTTGTACTTGTATCAAACCTGGAGACAAAATAAAACATGTGTCCAATTAATAACTTGTCTGTGGATGCTACTTTGGGACACAACAGTGGAGCAGTCCAGTCCCAACAGTTCCCCCAATAGTACCATAAACAATGGTACCACTTGTACCATTGTTTACCATGTTGTCCTTGTCAAACAATGTCCCTGTCCCTTTACCATCATTCCTCATTTCACAATGAGAACAGCAGTCAAACAGGACAGAGAATAAGGTTTTTTTTAAATTAGCACTAGATCTGCCAGCCACATTCCTGCACATATACCAAACATACATCCAGCCCCATTACACACATCTTCACAAGCTGCACCTCATCATGTTCCTGCACCTTCAGCAGAGACACAGATGCAACCAATTCAATAGCATCTTCAAAATAACAGCCACAGATTCACCTGCAGCAGAATGTATGAAGAAAATAATAGAACATATTGATAAGGGCTGATCATCATCATCAGTCGTGTTCCTACAATGTCACTGCTAGTGCATGTTTTTGTGCTCAAATAAAGCTGAGGACAATAATATCTGTTTAGGTAAATACATTTTAATATCTTACAGGATGCAGCATTTATTTTTGATCAATTATTCTCCAACAATCATTTTTACAAATACATGTAACCCATTTAGAAAGGAAAGAGAAGAAAAATGTTGATCTTGAAATGTTTCTATGCAGATGATGGAGAGAGAGGAGCAGAGCTGCAGAGAGGGTTGAGACGAGGCTTTATTCACAAGATCCATCTAATGGCCTTTACCACACAAAACGGGAACATTTAGGCATCATGGCTGAAAATGGTTCTGATGGCCCAAATCCAAGACCAGAGGAGAGTAACAGGTGTTTTCCCAAAGCTTACTGGTTTGGTTTACTGTCTAATGGAGAGAAAGTTGAAGGAGATTGGTTACTGTATTCCAGAAATACTAACAAAGTCTATTGTTTTGCATGAAAGCTCTTTGGAGAAGCTAAAGTTCCTGCCACGTGGCTTGTGGAGGGAATAATAACTGGCCATGTCTTTCAAAACACTGAAGCCCCATGAAACCAGTAGTTGTCACATAAACGCTTCTCTGATGTGGAAAGAAATGTGGCTTACGCCTCGGTAAGACTATTGATAGTGAACTGCAGAGAACCAGCAGCTGGAAAAGCAACTGGAGAAATGTGTTGGCTCCAGTTATTGACTGCATCCTCTTCCTTGCAGAGAGAAACTCGCCACAAAGGGGGAAAATTGTCAGCTAGGAAATCCTAAAACTGGAGCTTTTCTGTGAATCCTGGAGCTCAGAGCACGATCTGATGTCACACTGGCAGAACATGTTAGAAAGGCTGCAAACTCCAAACAAACCCCTGGATATCTGACATGCTGCTCAGAATGAACTGCTGGATTCAATATCAGAGTGTTTGGGCTAAATATCTGCCCAGACCAAAGCCTCCAAGGACTTTGCAGTGGAACTGGAATATTTCAAAGCAAGAGCAGGCCTCAGTCATCATTCCATATATTGATACAGATGGGAAGAAAAAAGTCTCTATTGCAGAGTCTTTTGTGGGTTTCACTGCTGTGAAGGACACAACTGGGAAAGGCCTCACACTAACAGGGTACTGGAGAGTTTGGGCTTGGATTTGGCTGATTGTAGAGGGCAAAGTTACCATAATGGCTCTAATATGAGGGCAATAAACAAGGCTGCTGAAGCTTTAATACAGCAAAGATGTCCAGAGGCTCCATTCATCCCCTGCTGCAGCCACAGCCTGAACCTTTTGTTATGTGATGCAGCCTCATCTAGCAGAGAGTCTAACTGTCTTTGGCACTGTCCAAAGATTGGACACCATCTTTGGGTCTTCTGTGGAGCATTTGATCAATAGTTTTACTGATATGGACATTTAATGCTAGTGCAGCACAAGTTAGTCTGGATCTTCCTGCAGCTTTAGATCACAGTTTTCTTCCTCTTAAACATGAATCTCTTTGAAGCCACTGCTTTCATTTCTTGTTGCTTTCATGGGCTGTAGGGTCAAAGGTCAAACTGGCATCTTTCTTTGCCATCTTTTGTGATAATTACAGCAAGATGAGAAACTTGTGTTTCAGCAGCAGGATGTTGTAAAGATGGGATTGGCGACAGGATGACATGGGAAGCGATTCACATGAGTTTAATGGAGTTTGAGGCCTGAAGCATCAGAGAAAGTTTGGATGAGACGGATAACAGGAATTTGGTCGGCATCTCTCAAACAGAGTCGTGTCATCAGCTGGACTGATACACATTTCTCCATCAGCAACTGGGATGCGGCGCATTTTGTTTTCCAGAATAAATGTTGCAAGAAGTTGGGCTGCCATCAGGAATAAATAGGGGAAACTGGGCGGCCCAGTCTCTCTCCTCTGGATACTGGGAATCTGGGACAGGAACCAGTTTAACACAGCAGTTACCTTCTTGTAAGAGGCTGGATATGAAATATGGCCTGAAAGCAAATGTTTCTAAGCTCCCATACGTAAAGCCGTCCTCTAGAGAGTCAGAAGCCTTATAAAAGTCCAACAAGCAAATCAAGCTGTTATCATTGATTGGTTCTGAAGGGTCCAGTAGATCCAGCACAAGCCTCAGGTTGTTTGTGTCTGTGGGACATGAAGCCTGATTGAGATTCATCAATAATAGAACTGAGGGTTTGTTTCATTCTTCTGGCCAAATCCAAACTTTCCAGTCATTGTTCAGTCAGCAAATAGGTCTCCAGTTGTCAATGGGTAACTTGTCTTTGCCAGCCTTTGGGATCAGAGTAATAAGGCCTTGTGTTAAAGTAGGAGGCAATTCTCCACCATCAATACTTTCTGAAAGAGCCTGAGAATAAAGGGACTCACATCTTTGACACATTTCTCATCAAGCTACTTGACAGCCCATCACTACCTGCTGATTGGTTGTTTTAAGGCTTCAAATATCCTCTTCTACTTCCTGTAGCGTGAGGTTAGCATCACACATTTTGTTCTCAGATCAACTTCACAATGTTTCATGGAGTCAATCAGAAAAGAAGCTTTTTCATGGGAGTCTTCAGAGGAGTAGAGGTTGTTGTAGGAACTGGAACCAAATGAACCAAGAGTTTTATGGTCTGATACAATCTTGTCATGAACTTTAAGTGAGTCTAAAGTCTCATGAAGTTTAGATTGTTCTGAACCAAAACAGTAGGAAGAACACTGCTCCCCTTCCTCCAACCATCTGGCTCCAGACCTGACAAACGCGCCTCCAGCTTCTGTTTCTATATTTCATCCAGTTTAGTTTGACCTTCACTAAGGAGAGAAAGGTCATCCTCATGAAGGTCATCATGGCTGATCCTGGATAAAGAAGCTGTCTGAGAGCAAAGACTTTCTTCCTCTTGCCTTCTCTTGTCTGCAAGGTTCCTGCTGAAGGATCTGCTGGATTCTCCTCTGTCATATTTGAACAGTTCCCAAAAAGGACTAAAGGAGTTTTGTCTCCAGGCTTTTCCTCCCAGCGGGATTTAATCAGGGATCTGATGCTTTCAGTAACATCCTCATATGAGAGAAGACTGTTGTTCCTCTTCCAACAGACGGCTCTAGGAATGCCGGGCGTCCAGAGCCAAAGGCTTAACGGGATTATTTCACGGTCAGAGAAAGGAGCAGGGTGCGTATCAATATTAACAGCAGCAGAACCGACTGGCTTTGATACCAGCCAAAAGTCAATACGGACTTTTTAGAAAGGTCTTTGGTAGGGAGGAAAAGATCCGGTTTATTGCTGCCGATTTCGATACCGATCACCATGAGGCCCATCTTTGCTGATCGCCTGGATCCGCTGATTATTTTTCATCTTAGTTAGAAATGATACTATGTGATGTGGCGAAATTAAAATGGATCTGCTTATAAATTCACCTCATTAACATAAACATGCAACAAACTTGCAGCACAAAACAGCAGCTACTGAGTCAAAAGAAGAGAAAAACCTGCAACCAGTTCAACAACATGAACAGTAAAGTTCTCTGTAGCATAAATTATACATGAGCCAATAATCTCACAACATTATATCAAATAATGTCCAGTAAAACAGGGAAACATTCATTCAAAGTAAAAATGCAGCTTGAACCAAAATCTATGATCCAAAGTTAATGAATCAAAACTTCCTGAGAGCAGCTAATGATTAACACTGGTTAGATAGCAGAATAATGCAGATTATGGATAGCTAGATGATAAATGCAGGTATTGGTTAGCTAGATGATTAAAGCTGGCTCTGGTTAGCTAGTTGATTAACACTGGTTCTGGTTAACTAGCTAAGTAATGCTGGTTCTGGTTAGCTAGCTGATTAACGCTGGTTCTGGTTAGCTAGCTGCGTAATAAAGGTTCTGGTTACCTAGCTAAATAATGCAGATTCTGGTTAGCTAGCTGATTAATTATTGTTCTGATTATCTAGCTGAATAATGCTGGTTCTGGTTAGCTAGCTAATTAACGCTGGTTCTGGTTAGCTAGTTAAATAATGCAGGTTCTGGTTAGCTTGCTGATTAATGCTTGATCTGGTTAGCTAGCTGCATAATGCAGGTTCTGGTTAGATAGCTGATTAACGCTGGTTCTGGTTAGCTAGATGATAAATGCAGGTATTGGTTAGCTAGATGATTAAAGCTGGTTCTGGTTAACTAGCTAATTAATGATGGTTCTGGTTAGCTAGTTGATTAACGCTGGTTCTGGTTAACTAGCTAAGTAATGTTGGTTCTGGTTAGCTAGTTGATTAATGCTTGATCTAGTTAGCTAGCTAATTAATGCTGGTTCTGGTTAGCTAGCTGATTAACGCTGGTTCTGGTTAGCTAGCTGCGTAATAAAGGTTCTGGTTACCTAGCTAAATAATGCAGATTCTGGTTAGCTAGTTGATTAATGCTTGATTGGTTAGCTAGCTGTATAATGCAGGTTCTGGTTAGCTAGCTGATTAACGCTGGTTCTGGTTAGCTAGATGATAAATGCAGGTATTGGTCAGCTAGATGATTAAAGCTGGTTCTGGTTAACTAGCTAAGTAACGCTGGTTCTGGTTAGCTAGTTGAATAATGCAGGTTCTGGTTAGCTAGTTGATTAATGCTTGATCTGGTTAGCTAGCTAATTAATGCTGTTTCTGGTTAGCTAGTTGATTAATGCTGGTTCTGGTTAACTAGCTAAGTAATGCTGGTTCTGGTTATTTAGTTGATTAATGCTTGATCTGGTTAGCTAGCTAATTAATGCTGGTTCTGGTTAGCTAGTTGATTAATGCTTGATCTGGTTAGCTAGCTGCATAATGCAGTGCTGGTTAGCTAGCTGATTAACGCTGGTTCTGGTTAGCTAGCTGCGTAATAAAGGTTCTGGTTAGCTAGTTGAATAATGCAGATTCTGGTTAGCTCGCTGATTAATTATTATTCTGATTATCTAGCTGAATAATGCTGGTTCTGGTTAGCTAGCTAATTAACGCTGGTTCTGGTTAGCTAGTTATATAATGCAGATTCTGGTTAGCTAGCTGATTAATGCTTGATCTGGTTAGCTAGCTGCATAATGCAGGTTCTGGTTAGCTAGCTGATTAATGCTTGATCTGGTTAGCTAGCTGCATAATGCAGGTTCTGGTTAGCTAGGTGATGAATGCAGGTTCTGGTTAGCTAGGTGATGAACCCTGGTTCTGGTTAGCTAGTTGAATAATGCAGGTTCTGGTTAGCTAGGTGATGAATGCAGGTTCTGGTTAGCTAGCTGATTAATGCTGGTTCTGGTTAGCTAGCTGCATAATGCAGGTTCTGGTTAGCTAGTTGAATAATTCAGATTCTGGTTAGCTAGCTGATTAATTATTGTTCTGATTATCTAGCTGAATAATGCTGGTTCTGGTTAGCTAGCTAATTAATGCTGGTTCTCGTTAGCTAGTTAAATAATGCAGGTTCTGGTTAGCTAGCTGATTAATGCTTGATCTGGTTAGCTAGCTGCATAATGCAGGTTCTGGTTAGCTAGGTGATGAATGCAGGTTCTGGTTAGCTTGGTGATGAACCCTGGTTCGGGTTAGCTAGTTGAATAATGCAGGTTCTGGTTAGCTAGGGGATGAATGCAGGTTCTGGTTAGCTAGCTGATTAATGCTGGTTCTGGTTAGCTAGCTGCATAATGCAGGTTCTGGTTAGCTAGTTGAATAATTCAGATTCTGGTTAGCTAGCTGATTAATTATTGTTCTGATTATCTAGCTGAATAATGCTGGTTCTGGTTAGCTAGCTAATTAATGCTGGTTCTCGTTAGCTAGTTAAATAATGCAGGTTCTGGTTAGCTAGCTGATTAATGCTTGATCTGGTTAGCTAGCTGCATAATGCAGGTTCTGGTTAGCTAGGTGATGAATGCAGGTTCTGGTTAGCTTGGTGATGAACCCTGGTTCTGGTTAGCTAGTTGAATAATGGAGGTTCTGGTTAGCTAGGGGATGAATGCAGGTTCTGGTTAGCTATTAAAATGGATCTGCTTATAAATTCATCTAATTAACGTAAACATGCAACAAACTTGCAGGCACAAAACAGCAGCTACTGAGTCAAAAGAAGAGAAAAACCTGCAACCAGTTCAACAACATGAACAGTAAAGTTCTCCGTAACATAAATTATACATGAGCCAATAATCTCACAACATTATTATATCAAATAATGTCCAGTAAAACAGGGAAATATTCATTCAAAGTAAAATACAGGTTGAACAAAATTCAATGATCCAAAGTTAATGAATCAAAACTTCCTGAGAGCAGCTAATGATTAACACTGGTTAGATAGCAGAATAATGCAGATTATGGATAGCTAGATGATGAATGCAGGTGCTAGTTAGCTAGCTTAATAATGCTGGTTCTGGTTAGCTAGCTAATTAACGCTGGTTCTGGTTAGCTAGTTAAATAATGCAGGTTCTGGTTAGCTAGCTGATTAATGCTTGATCTGGTTAGCTAGCTGCATAATGCAGGTTCTGGTTAGCTAGGTGATGAATGCAGGTGCTGTTAGCTAGCTGAATAATGCAGGTTCTGGTTAGTTAGCTGATTAACGCTGGTTCTGGTTAGCTAGCTGATTATGGTTGGTTCTGGTTAGCTAGGTGATGAATGCTGGTGGTGAGCTAGATTATTAATGCTGGTTCCTTTTAGCTAGCTGATTAACGCTGATTCTGGTAAGCTAGCTGATTAACGATGGTTCTGGTTAGCTAGCTTATTAATGCAGGTTCCATTTAGCTAGCTGATTAATGCAGGTTCTGGTTAGCTAGCTGATTAACACTGGTTCTGGTTAGCTAGCTAATTAATGCTGTTTCTGGTAAGCTAGCTGATTAATGATGGTTCTGGTTATCTTGCTGAATAATGCAAATTCTGGTTAGCTAGGTGATGAATGCTGGTGCTGGTTTGCTAGATGATTAACACTAGTTCTGGTTAGCTAGCTGAATAATGCAGATTATGCTTAGCAAGGTGATTAATGCAGGTATTGGTTAGCTACATGATTAACGCTGGTTCTGGTTAGCTAGTTGAATAATGCAGGTTCTGGTTAGCTAGCTGATTAATGCTTGATCTGGTTAGCTAGCTGCATAATACAGGTTCTGGTTAGTTATCTGATTAATGCTGGTTCTGGTTAGCTAGCTGTGTAACGCAGGTTCTAGTTAGCTAGCTGATTAATGCATCTTCTGGATAGGCAGATGATGAATGCAGGTGCTAGTTAGCATGCTGAATAATGCAGGTTCTGGTTAGCTAGCTGATTAACACTGGTTCTGGTTAGCTAGTTGATTAATGCTTGATCTAGTTAGCTAGCTGCATAATGCAGGTGCTGGTTAGCTAGCTGATTAACACTGGTTCTGGTTAGCTAGTTGATTAATGCTTGATCTGGTTAGCTAGCTGCATAATGCAGGTGCTGGTTAGCTAGCTGATTAACGCTGGTTCTGGTTAGCTAGCTGCGTAATAAAGGTTCTGGTTAGCTGGCTGATTAATGCAGGTTCTGTTTGCTAGCTGATTAACGCTGGTTCTGGTTAGCTAGCTGCGTAATAAAGGTTCTGGTTAGCTGATTAATGTTTGACGTGGTTAGCTAGCTGCATAATGCTTTCTTGTTAGCTAGCTGATTAATGCTGGTTCTGGTTAGCTAGCTGATTAATGCTTTTCCTGGTTAGCTAGCTGATAAATGCTGGTTCTGATTAGCTAGTTGAATAATGCAGATTCTGGTTAGGTAGCTGATTAATTATTGTTCTGATTATCTAGCTAATTAACGCTGGTTATGGTTAGCTAGCTAATTAACGCTGCTTATGGTTAGGTAGTTGAATAATGCAGGTTCTGGTTAGCTAGCTGATTAATGCTTGATCTGGTTAGCTAGCTGCATAATGCAGGTTCTGGTTAGCTAGCTGATTAATGCTTGATCTGGTTAGCTAGCTGCATAATGCAGGTTCTGGTTAGCTAGGTGAATAATGCAGGTTCTGGTTAGCTAGCTGATTAACGCTGGTTCTGGTTAGCTAGCTGATTATGGTTGGTTCTGGTTAGCTAGGTGATGAATGCAGGTGCTGTTAGCTAGCTGATTAAAGCTGGTTCTGGTTAGCTAGCTGAATAATGCAGGTTCTGGTTAGTTAGCTGATTAACGCTGCTTCTGGTTAGCTAGCTTATTATGGTTAGTTATGGTTAGCTAGATTATTAAAGCTTTTTCTAGTTAGCTAGCTGGTTAACGCTGGTTCTGGTTATCTTGCTGAATAATGCAAATTCTGGTGAGCTAGATTATTAATGCTTAATGCAGGTGCTGGTTAGCTAGCTGATTAACACTGGTTCTGGTTAGCTAGTTGATTAATCCTTGATCTGGTTAGCTAGCTGCATAATGCTTTTCCTGGTTATGGTTAGCTAGCTAATTAACGTTGCTTCTGGTTAGCTAGTTGAATAATGCAGGTTCTGGTTAGCTAGCTAATTAATGCTTGATCTGGTTAGCTAGCTGCATAATGCAGGTTCTGGTTAGCTAGCTGATTAATGCTTGATCTGGTTAGCTAGCTGCATAATGCAGGTTCTGGTTAGCTAGGTGATGAATGCAGGTTCTGGTTAGCTAGGTGATGAACCCTGGTTCTGGTTAGCTAGTTGAATGATGCAGGTCTGGTAAGCTAGTTGATGAATGCAGGTTCTGGTTAGCTAGTTGAATAATGCAGGTTCTGGTTAGCTAGGTGATGAATGCAGGTTCTGGTTAGCTACTTGAATAATGCAGGTTCTGGTTAGCTAGGTGATGAACACTGGTTCTGGTTAGCTAGTTGAATAATGCAGGTTCTGGTTAGCTAGCTGAACAATGCAGGTTCTGGTTAGCTAGCTGATTAATGCTTGATCTGGTTAGCTAGCTGCATAATGCAGGTTCTGGTTAGCTAGGTGATGAATGCAGGTTCTGGTTAGCTAGGTGATGAACCCTGGTTCTGGTTAGCTAGTTGAATAATGCAGGTTCTGGTTAGCTAGGTGATTAATACTTGATCTGGTTAGCTAGCTGCATAATGCAGGTTTCTGGTTAGCTAGGTGATGAATGCAGGTGCTGTTAGCTAGCTGATTAACGCAGGTTCTGGGTAGCTAGGTGACGAACGCTGGTTCTGGTTAGCTAGTTGAATAATGCAGGTTCTGGTTAGCTAGCTGATTAATGCTTGATCTGGTTAGCTAGCTGCATAATGCAGGTTCTGGTTAGCTAGCTGATTAAAGCTTGATCTGGTTAGCTAGCTGCATAATGCAGGTACTGGTTAGCTAGTTGAATAATGCACATTCTGGTTAGCTAGCTGATTAACGCTGGTTCTGGTTAGCTAGCTGATTAACGCTGGTTCTGGTTTGCTAGCTGGTTAACGTTGGTTCTGGTTATCTTGCTGAATAATGCAAAATCTAGTTAGCTAGGTGATGAATGCTGGTGCTGGTGAGCTAGATTATTAATGGTTCCTTTTAGCTAGCTGATTAACGCTGATTCTGGTTAGCTAGCTTATTAACGCAGGTTCCAGTTAGCTAGCTGATTTATGCAGGTTCTGGTTAGCTAGATGAATAATGCAGATTATGGTTAGCTAGCTGATTAATGATGGTTCTGGTTAGCCAGCTGAAAAATGCTGGTGTGGTTAGCTAGCTGATTAACGCCCGATTCTGGTTAGCTAGATCATGAATGCTTGATTTGGTTAGCTAGATCATGAATGCTTGATCTGGTTAGCTAGCTGAATAATGCCGATTCTGGTTAGCTAGATCATGAATGCTTGATCTGGTTAGCTAGCTGATTAATGCTTGATCTGGTTAGCTAGCTGCATAATGCAGGTTCTGGTTAGCAAGTTGAATAATGCAGGTTCTGGTTAGCTAGCTGATTAACGCTGGTTCTGGTTAGCTAGTTGAATAATGCAGGTTCTGGTTAGCTAGGTGATGAATTCAGGTTCTGGTTAGCTAGCTGCATAATGCAGGTTCTGGTTAGCTAGTAGATGAATGCAGGTGCTGTTAGCTAGCTGATTAACGCAGGTTCTGGTTAGCTAGGTGATGAACGCTGGTTCTGCTTAGCTAGTTGAATAATGCAGGTTCTGGTTAGCTAGGTGATGAATGCAGGTTCTGGTTAGCTAGGTGATGAACGCTGGTTCTGGTTAGCTAGCTGATTAATGCTTGATCTGGTTAGCTAGCTGCATAATGCAGGTTCTGGTTAGCTAGGTGATGAATGCAGGTGCTGTCAGCTAGCTGAATAATGCAGGTTCTGGTTAGTTAGCTGAATAACGCTGGTTCTGGTTAGCTAGCTGATTATGGTTGGTTCGGTTAGCTAGGTGATGAATGCTGGTGCTGGTGAGCTAGATTATTAATGCTGGTTCCTTTTAGCTAGCATATTAACGCTGATTCTGGTAAGCTAGCTGATTAACGATGGTTCTGGTTAGCTAGCTGAATAATGCAGATTATGGTTAGCAAGATGATTAATGCAGGTATTGGTTAGCTACATGATTAAAGCTGGTTCTGGTTAGCTAGCTTATTAACGCAGGTTCCATTTAGCTAGCTGATTAATGCAGGTTCTGGTAGCTAGCTGAATAATGCAGATTATGGTTAGCAAGATGAATAATGCAGATTATAGTTAGCTAGCTGATTAACACCGATTCTGGTTAGCTAGATGATGAATCTTGATCTGGTTAGCTAGCTGCATAATGCCGGTTCTGGTTAGCAAGGTGAATAATGCAGGTTCTGGTTAGCTAGCTGATTAACGCTGGTTCTGGTTAGCTAGCTGATTATGGTTGGTTCTGGTTAGCTAGGTGATGAATGCAGGTGCTGTTAGCTAGCTGATTAAAGCTGGTTCTGGTTAGCTAGCTGAATAATGCAGGTTCTGGTTAGTTAAATGATTAAAGCTTTTTCTGGTTAGCTAGCTGAATAATGCAGATTCTGGTTAGTTAAATGATTAAAGCTTTTTCTGGTTAGCTAGCTGGTTAACACTGGTTCTGGTTATCTTGCTGAATAATGCAAATTCTAGTTAGCTAGGTGATGAATGCTGGTGCTGGTGAGCTAGATTATTAATGCTGGCTCCTTTTAGCTAGCTGATTAATGCTGGTTCTGGTTAGCTAGCTGCATAATGCAGGTACTGGTTAGCTAGTTGAATAATGCACATTCTGGTTAGCTAGCTGATTAACGCTGGTTCTGGTTAGCTAGCTGATTAACGCAGGTTCCATTTAGCTAGCTGATTAATGCTGGTTATTGTTAGACAGCTGTGTAATAAATGTTCTGGTTAGCTAGCTGATTAACGCTGGTTCTGGTTTGCTAGCTGATTAATGCAGGTTCTGGTTAGCTAGCTGATTAATGCTTGTTTTGGTTAGCTAGTTGATTAATGCTTGTTTTGGTTAGCTAGTTGATTAATGCTTGTTTGGTTAGCTACCTGATTAATGCTTGTTTTGGTTAGCTAGTTGATTAATGCTTGTTTTGGTTAGCTAGTTGATTAATGCTTGTTTTGGTTAGCTAGCTGCCTAATCAAATCAAATTTTATTTGTATAGCACATTTCAGCAGCAAGGCATTTCAAAGTGCTTTACATCATAAACACAAAGTCATGCAACATATAATAAACAATACATTGTTAAATATTACATTTTAAATAAAGTTCTAAACAGGTGTGTTTTTAGTTGAGATTTAAAGGAAGTCAGGGTTTTCTGCTGTTTGTTGAATAATGCAACAAACAGCTCTATGCTTTCGGCATAGATGCTGAAAGCTGCTTCTCCTCTCTTGGTTCTGGTTCTGGATGCAGAGCAGAACCAGAACCAGAACCTGAGAGTCTGGAAGGTTGATACAACAGCAGATCTTTGATGTATTGTGGTGCTAAACCGTTCAGTGATTTATAAACTAACAGTATTTTAAAATCTATTCTTTGAGCTACAGGAGCCAGTGGAGGGACTTTAAAACTGCTGTTATGTCTCTATCTTCCTGGTTCTAGTGAGAACAGGAGCAGCAGCTTCTGGATCAGCTGCAGCTGTTTGATTGATTTGTGGGTCCAGCAATGGTTCTGGCTTTAGAGTTGATGTGCAGATTAATCCTCTGATTTTTTAATTTTCTCTGAAAGAAGCTGGAAAATTTGTTCCATCAGCATTAGATTGGAGTTCAGGTGGAAACGTCACAGGAGGGTTTGTGAGCCTGTCAACTGTTGCAAATAAAGTTTGAGCATTATTGATGTTTTTGTTTATGACATCTGCAAAGAAAGCCTCCCTTGCATGTTTTAGTGTTGAGTGATAGTTACGTAGTCTTTCTTTATAGATGTCATTATGAACGTGAAGTTGAGTTTTGCTCCATTTTTGTTCTGCTCTGTTGTCTTGCAGACCGAACTATTTGTGCTTTTCTCCATGGAGATTTCTTCCTACCAGACACAACTTTTACTTTAATTGGAGCAATAGAAACAATGATATATGAAACTTTAGACTGAAAATCATCTACCAACTGATCTACATCATTACAGCTTAAAGGTGAGGAGGAAGAGTAGATTTGATTAAATGTTTCTGCTGTGTTTTCTGTGAAAGAACGTTTTGTGACAGCAGCTGTTTGTCCAAGTGGGTCAAAGAATAAAGAACCTTCAAAGATA
This sequence comes from Poeciliopsis prolifica, assembly GCF_027474105.1. Classification (NCBI taxonomy): domain Eukaryota; kingdom Metazoa; phylum Chordata; class Actinopteri; order Cyprinodontiformes; family Poeciliidae; genus Poeciliopsis; species Poeciliopsis prolifica. Next base: position 1,632,737 of record NW_026562446.1, read on the forward strand.
ACAGCAAAGTGATCCGACAGGGAGACATTATTTATAACGCTGGTTCTGATTGGCTTTTGGATTTTTTCTCCAAAGACAAAAATGTTCTGCAGGTTCTGAGTTCAGGTAGAAGTTCTGAATGAAACAGAAAATATTAAGATTTTCCACTTTATGCTTCAAAGCATTGACCTCTGACCTTCATGGGATGGGAATGTTTTACTTTAACTAGGACTTTCTGAAAGGCAGAGTTGATGACAAAATCATTTTAATGCAAATATTTAAATTAAAACAGGAAAAGAACAGAATGAGCAGCAAATGAACCAAATGCAGAAGAAAAATGTTTTTATTTAAAACACGAAGAAAAACTGCAGCAAATTTATAAAAGGAAGATTTAATATTCAAATCTGACATGTTGAGAAAAATAGAGCCGATAGAAACAGAAACTGATCAGATTGAGAAAACTGATCAATATTTCAATGAAATCTGATGAATGAAAAGAAAAAATAAGAGAAACAACATCTTGATATTCAGTGTGAAGCTTTGACTGGAACAAAGAGAAAAACATGTGGATCCTGTAATAATCCTGTAATAATCCTATAATAATCCTGGAATAATCCTGGAATAATCCCAGCTTCCATCTTTAAAGGACTGGAAGAAGAAAAAGTTTCCAAGGACTCAATCAGAATCGTTTCCCCAAGAAATAGATTGTAGAGACTGAACTATCTGTTCAACAGTGAGAGAGTTTCTCTGACAGGAGGAAAAACTTTAGACTCTTTAGACTCAAATCAGATCAGAAACACTGAAGAACCAGAACTGAACCAGAACCAGAATCCAGGAATCAGAGGTTCAGTGAATGTGGTGTTGAAGGTGTGGAGGAGGATCAGTGAGTCAGAGGAGACTCTGTAGAAGGACAGAATGCCAGCAGGACAGTCCACATACACTGCTACTCTGTGAGAGTCAGAGGAGGAGGAGAGAGGAGTTACTATGTCATTGTGTCTGACAGAGTAACCATCAATATCAGAGCAGATCAGACTCCAGGAATGATCATTATATCCAAACCAACAGTCTATACTGAATCCTTTCCTCTGATTCTTCTGTAACTCACTGATATATTAACATATCCTCTCCACTCAGCCTCCCAGTAACAGCGACCAGTCAGACCAGTTCTACACAGCAGCTGAGGAAGATCAAATCTGTCTGGATGATCAGGATATGACTGAAGATCCATCATCCATGTCACCTTCCTGTTGTCTTCAGACAGTTTGAGTTTTCTGTTCACTGTGTTTGTGTCGATGGTGAGTTGACAGGAATCTGATGGAGAACAAACACAATCCAGCTGCAGTTATTGATCATTTATTGACACTTTGACTCCTGAATGAGTGATGTGACAGTTTGAAGATGGTTGAATGTGAGCTGCTTTGTTGTCATGAATCAGATGAAAACACACTTACATTTCCTCAGACCTGGAGTCAAGAATCGGCCTCCAGCAGGCTCCACCCTGAAAGGAGGAGGGGGGTCAGACCATCAGTCTCTTTCAGCAGCAAACATGGACATTACATGTCTCTCAGACACACATTGTCCTCCACTGAGACAGGAACAATCAGTAATGAACAAATTGCAGATAAATCATGTTTTATGTGTTTTCTCTCTGTCACAGTTTAGATTAAATTTGTGATTCTATGCATCAGAATTTCAGGATGACTGCGTCTCTCTAGCATCCTTAACTACAGTCATTTTCAATAAATTACAATATTTATGAAAAGTATTTCAGTAACTCGGCTCACAAGTTAAACACATCATACAGATTAATTCCCCCACAAACTGTTTTAAAGCTTTTATTTGTTATTGATGATTATTTGTTGCTTACAGCTCATGAAAATATTTCTGATCAGATTACAGATCAATAAAAACAATTAATGCAGAAATGTGGGTCTAATTAAAAATATGTCTAATATCTGCTGAAGCTGTTTTAAAACCTGACAAACGAGCCTCATGGGAACCATATTCTAATTTATTGAATATGACTGTAAATATGAGATTATTGACATTAATCCAGTTTAACGTTATGGGACATTCATGGCAGGAGACGCTGCGCTCCATGCAGATCAACTTGTGCTGTGATAAATAACTGAGGTGGAATTGGTGACTGTGGAACCGGAAAACTAAACTGGAACTGGTTCAGACTGAAACTGGGAGCTTTTAAGTCCCCAATCCATCCAAAGCTATTACAATCAGATTTATGATGTTCCCAATAGTCCTGCAGCTCAGCCTCAGTTGGATGATGGTCATTATGTCCTGTAGATTTACCCAATACACATTCATCAGCTTCAGTCTTCTTCATCTTAAAGGAAGCTCACCAGTTTCAACTTGCAAAGCAGCTAAAGGAGATGATCTGAAAGCTCCACAACATGTCCGTAACCCTTGTGTTTGTTCGCTATCAAGTTTTCTCCACTGACTGTCAGCAGCTGCTATATATGCTACACCTCCATAATCTAAGGAAGATCTCATGAGAGCCTGATAAACTCCCAACAGCCACTTCTTGAAGCTCCACATTCCTGTCCAGAAAGACAACAAATTATTCACTTTTTACATTTATTTGGAACTAATTCTATTTACTGTCTCCAGGTTAATTTTTCATCAAAGATGACACCTAAAAATCTCACTTTATTCACTTGATCAAGCTTCTGATTATAGAGTTTTAAATTAACCCTCTTCTATAAAAACATCACTTGAGACTTTACAACTGACATCCTAAATCCCCATTTATTTGCCCAACTTTCAAAATGGCCTCCTGCATCTTTTTCTGTAAATATATGAGATTATGCACCCAGAGAGCCCCATCATCAGCAAATAAAGATTTCCTTATACTTCTATCTCATCAAAAATATCATTTACCATAATATTAAAGAGAATTGGACAACACACACGACCTTGTGTGGTAGTTGTGTATCTAGAGGAAAAAGCAACTCTAACTTCCATTTCTCTACCAAACAGAAAATCTAAAACAGTTAAAAACCTTCCCCTAAAACCAAGTTTTTCTGGTTTAATCAATAATCCATCTTTCCATAACATATCATATGCCTTTTCTATATCAGAGAACACAGCTATCACCATTTCTTTATTTGTTTCCTTACTTCTGACTCCAGGCACAGTTTCACATCCATCGTATTTCTTCCTGCATGAAAACCACTTGATATGGACAGAATATATTTTTACTTTCAAGAAAATATGATGGTCTTTCTGTTACTATCCTCTCCATTATTTTCCCAGATTGAGATGTAAGAGCTAAAGGTCTATAGTTTGAAGAGTCTGTAGGATTTTTACCTGGTTTCAACACAGGAATTATAACTGACTGTTTCCATGCAGCAGGAATTATTCCTGTCTCCCAAATCAGATTAAAACATTTAAAATAACGGTAAGCGATATTTCATTTAAATGTTTAAGCATTATATAACAAAGTTAATCTTTTACTGGTGTTGACTGTTTAGCTGTTTTCAGCTCATTCATAGTAAAAGGCAAATCTAGCTCTTGATTTGAGATGATTTTCTTATTAGTGACTCCTGGATTTTCAGCTAAAATCTTCTCTTTATAACTCTTTATATCTTCAGACAGATTTTCTGAACTATGTACTTTAATTAACGTTTCTGCTATAAACTAACTTTTCTATATTACTAACAGCTATTTCCCATTGAATTCTAGTTCAGGTAAGGAAATGTTTTTCTTAACACCATTCATTTTCTTAATAATCTCCATATCTCAGCTAAGTTTCTCTTCCAATAGAATTACAATATTGCCTCCAACAAGCCTTCTTAGCACCTTATGTCTTTCTAACTATAGCCTGAGTTTTCTTATATTGAATTAAAGCTTTAACAGAATGCCATCAATTTAAAAGCTTTATTTCTTCCTTTATAGCAATACTACATTGCTCATTCCACCATGGAGTAGATTTTTTATTTCTTCCTCCTCCTGTTTTAGAAATGGCAGTTTCTGCTGCATTAATAATAACAGACAATCTTTGAATTACATAATTACACATCAAAAAACAAGTTTTCATCTAATTTTTCAACTGGTTTTTAACAAAATATTGAAATAAATCCCAGTTATCCTGACTTAATCTCCATCTAGGATCATTACTTCCTGTTCTTTAACTGCTTTAGAACCAACCGTCATTATAATTGGAAAATGATCCCATAGGAGAATCACTCAGCACCTCCAACATGTAATTCCTGCTATTCCCTTTGCACCAATGTTACATCTAACACACTTTCTAAATCCCTATTACAATCATATCTAGTAGAACATCCATCATTGACACAAACCAGTGAATATGATTCAAGAAAACTCTTCAATAACTAACCCATTTGAATCTGTATTTAGACTCCTACAAACTATAATGTGAATTAAAATCACCACACCATACAGTCGTTCCTTTATTCTGATCATTTACTTCATTAAGATCTTGAATGTTCAACTTCTTGCTAGAATTATACAAATTAATCACTGAAATCTGATAGTTATTAAGATCTGGAAAAAAATGATCATATTTCTGTCCTATTGATTCCACTTTATAACTTTTACCATCTTGAACAAAAGTTTTCACTCCCCCACCTGGTCTTTCCTTTCTATCATGTCTAATTGTTGAATATCCAGGGATTACAAACTCTAATTGGGGGCTTAAGCCAAGTTTCTTGAATGCAGATCAAATGAGGTTTAATGATCAAATCAGAAATGTATTTCTGAACTCCAGACCATTACTAATGAGACTTCTTGCATTCCAATGGAATATAACTAACATGAAGAAGAAGGGCCCCACTGCATGATGAAATAAAGAAGATTGTGTCTCATTCAGTTTTTCCTTATTTGACTCCCAGCTAGCATTCTTAACATTAAGATACTTTTGTGCTGCCTTCACAATGATTAGAATTTTTTCTGTTTTCCTTTGTGTTTGATCAGTGCAATTTATAACCTCCACCATGAATAAAACTAAATCCTCTTTCCTCATGAATAGTGTCAACTTTAATCTTATTGCATTCCACAATTAAAACTTCCTTCTTCTACCCCATCACTTTCTTTGGATGCATCATTGGTTGGACAGACACTTTTCAGCCGCTTCTACAGAAGGGATCCCATTAGTAATTTTAATTTCTGTACTTCTGCAGCTCTTGTACAGGGGGAGCTCTAGTAGACAGGGGATGTCCTGAAACCTGAACTATGTTCACCTCCACAATTACAACATTTTAAATGATCTCCCTCCTCACATTCTCATACTCATGATCCCCAGCACATCTCCCACACTTCTGTTTCCCTTTGCATGCCACTGCAACATGTCCAAATGTTTGACATTTAAAACACTGTAGAGGCGGAGGAATAAATGGTCCAACATCATAACTCATATATCCCACAAATACTTTGTCTGGTAGTTTTCTCTTCAAACTTTATCATGACAGAAAAGCTATCACTCCTTTCTCCATCCTGGTTCCTTTTCAACCATCTGACTTCAACTACTTTCCCTTCTGACATATTTAATGTCATCAACTGGCACATCAGGAGAAATACCTGAAATTACGCCATATACACATTTCCTGTTATCCAACATTCTCCCCTTACATTCTCACCTAAGACTTTTTAATATTCAATCAATCAATCAAATTTTATTTGTATAGCACATTTCAGCTACAAGGCATTTCAAAGTGCTTTACATCATAAACACAAAACACAAAGGCATGCAACATAGAATAAAATACCAAGTGTTTTTTTTTTTCTTTCTTTTTTCCTTTCCCTTCTTTTTGTCACGGAATTTAAGCGCCTGTTACCACCAGACTCCGCCGTCCGTTTAACCACGGGTATTCGCCGGGCCCCGTTGCCCACAACAGGAAGAAATAAATAAATAAATAAATAAATATCCACAAATACGAATCCATACATATTACATTTCAAATAAAACTCTAAACAGGTCTGTTTTTAGTTAAGATTTAAAGGAAGTCAGGGTTTCAGCTGTTTTACAATTTCTGGAAGTTTGTTCCAGATTTTTGGTGCATAGATGCTGAAAGCTGCTTCTCCTCTCTTGGTTCTGGTTCTGGGGATGCAGAGCAGAACCAGAACCAGAACCTGAGAGTCTGGAAGGTGATACAACAACAGCAGATCTTTGATGTATTGTGGTGCTAAACCATTCAGTGATTTATAAACTAACAGTATTTTAAAATCTATTCTTTGAGCTACAGGGAGCCAGTGGAGGGACTTTAAAACTGCTGTTATGTCTCTATCTTCCTGGTTCTAGTGAGAACAGAAGCAGCAGCTTCTGGATCAGCAGCTTCTGGATCAGCTGCAGCTGGAGGATTGATTTGTTGGACAGGCCTGTGAAGATGCTGTTGCAATAATCAATGCGACTAAAGATAAACGCATGAATGAGTTTCTCTAGATCTGGCTGAGACATTAGTCCTCTAATCCTGGAGATGTTCTTCAGGTGATAGAAGGCTGATTTTGTTACTGTCTTTATGTGGCTCTGGAGGTTCAAGTCCGAGTCCATCACTACTCCCAGGTTTCGGGCCTGATCGCTAGTTTTTAGTTGTAATAACTGAAGCTGTGCATTGACTCTAGATCTATAGCTCTAGATCTATAGCTCTAGATCTATAACTCTAGATCTATAGCTCTAGATCTATAGCTCTAGATCTATAACTAGATCGTTCCTCTTTAGGTCCAAAAATATTGACTTCAGTTTTATTTTTGTTCAGTTGGAGAAAGTTTTGGCACATCCACACATTTATCTGCTCTAAGCATTTATTCAGTGATTGGATGGGGTCAAAGGTCACCTGGTGACATCATAATGTAGAGCTGTGTGTCATCCGCATAGTTATGGTAGCTAATTATTTCCTGTTATAACCTGAGCTAGTGGGAGAATATAAATATTGAATAAGAGGGGTCCTAGGACTGAACCTTGGGGTACCCCACATGTGACCTTTGACCTCTTTGATGAGAAGTTTCCAATTGAGTGCCCTTTCTTTTTGTTTAACATCATTACAAATGATCAATAAAGATCCATCTCTCATCACTTTAACATGTTTCACTTTTCCAACCAGTGAGTTAATTTCTATAGTAATTTTTATTAGATTCCACGTACCAAAGGACACACCCTCGTTGATCGTTTTCTAGACTATTTTAAAGTCTGTCATCACAACTGTTTCTCCTTCTGCCTCAGAAAGAGACGATTCTGTTTATTGTCTCGATTTTCTGCGTTTGTTTTTAGCTTTTGAATATTCCATGTTCCTTCATTTTCCCCGCCATCACAACCCTCATCCATTTCTGCGAGATCACTCCCTGACACGGGAGTGACCCTAACACATACAACCTTACTGCCCCCTACTCCCGTAAAACGACCCACGCAAGCATCTCAGCGTTCATGTTGCGTTTGAAGGCGGCTCAGAAAACCAGGTTACGGACCTGTTAAACAACAGATTAAACCGTTTTAACAGCTAAAAAGTGACCCAGGACATATGTATGGGAAATGCGGAAGCCCCTAATGCAGGCGTCCCCAAAGTTGGTCCTCGAGGGCCGGCATCCTGCACATTTTAGTTCCCTCCCTGCTGGTAGTATCAAGCTTTTCAGCATGTCAATGTTCTTCTTAGGCGTCTAACGAGCCATCAAATTATCCAGGCGCGTTAAATCAGGGAGAAAACTAAAACATGCAGGATGCCGGCCCTCGAGGACCGACATTGGGAACTAATGTATCAAATTGATGTAAGAATAACAGAGTTTGGAACGCAGCCTGAGTGGCACATGTGAATAGGGCCTATAACAGGGGTGGGCACTCCAGGTCCTCGAGGGCCGGTCTCCTTCAACTTTTAGATGTATCTCTACTTCAACACACCTGAGTCAAATAATGAGGTCATTAGCAGGTCTCTGGAGAACTTGATTGCATTTAGGAGGTGATTCAGCTATTGGATTCAGGTGTGTTGGATCAGGGAGACAACTAAGAGTTGCAGGACACCGGCCCTCGAGGACCAGGAGTGCCCACCCCTGGCCTATAAGTTCAGAAAGAGTAAAGACCAGGGGTGGGCATTCCCGGTCCTCGAGGGACGGTGTCCTGCAACTCTTAGGTTTCTCCCTGGTCCAACACACCTGCATCAAATAACTGAACCACCTCCTAAATGCAGTCAAGTTCTGCAGAGTCCTGCTAATGACCTCATTATTTCACTCAGGTGTGTTGAAGTAGAAACACATCTAAAGGTTTCAGGAGACCTTGAGGCCCTCGAGGCCTGGAATTGCCAACCCCTGGAATAGACTGATAAAAGTTCATACGTTTACTAGTGTAGCAAAACAAGAATGAGACGTGTGAAGGCTACATCTTACCCCGAAAATTTCACATCCAGAACTCAGAGTTTAGCAGCTTAACTTGCCTCCATATGTTTTTCAGATTTGATGGTGAATTTTTGAAAGTTATCAGTTCATGATATCAGGGAGGCAAGGCACCAGAATCATTGATTACTTTCAAACTAACCAACAAAAAAGCTCAAAGCGACTTGGATGTAACTTGTAACACAACAAGTTATAGAAATGTAGTGAAGTAGAAAGTACAGATACTGTAAAATGTAGTGGAGTAAAAGTTCCCAGGATTAAATCTACTTACGTACAGAAACATGAAAACTGTCCTTAAGTTCAGGAACAAAGTTCTTGTCCCAACAACAGGATCAGGTGAAGGACCTCTGCAGTCCCTTGATGCTTCCTCTCCCTCTTCTAAACCATCTGATGGGCTGATATCATCCCTCTACTTTATCAATAAAATCTGATTCTTTCTCTTATTACCATTCCATTATTGATCCTAAATGTGACGTCAGAGCTGTGGATCTGGAATCTGATTGGTCGGATGGATATTTCCTTGTTTTCCAACACGTTGGAATTTTTCCGAAACTTTATTGAACATTCCCAAAAGTTTTTCCAACGACTGGAAACCTGAACACATTAGTCTTTTCTTGGATCTGTCTAAAAGGTTTTATTATTGTTTTTAATTTCTACCAGTCAACAGAGCACAATTCTACTTTTTCACCATCATTCACTGCAATTCTTCATTTCCTCTAGAAAACAAGGGATTTCCATTCTCTCCTGATTCCTTTCATTCTTTGATCATTTTCCAGATGTCGCCCCCTGGTGGAGATCAAACTACTAAATGGATGAAACTATTAAAATTCTCACTTTCTTTCTTTGCCTCATGAATTGTTTCTTCACTTTTTATGTAATTTATATTTTATTAAATTCTGAAAGTTGTGAGTTTTGTTTAAAATCTAAAGTTTTTTTATTTTCTCTCCCAGAACTTTAAACATCCATCTGACCAACATGGAGTTACTTTTCTTCTCATCTTTGCTTCTTGGGGCTGATTGGTCTGAAGCTCCATCAAATATTGTTTTAAAGTCTTTCTGCCATCAGTAGATCATCATGGAAATCTAACTGAACTTAATTTATTAATTAGTCAGAGTCCCTATTAAACTATTAAACCATCCACTCTTTAATTTTCCTTGTGATCCGTTCTTAGTCTGGAGAATATTCCAGAAAACTGGGTGATGATCTCTGCCTCCAGATGAGGCGTCTAAATATTTAATTATTAAATTAAACATTCAGCTTCAAACTAAATGTTTTCCAGCAGACTGACTAAAGACATTTCTCCCTCTTCCTCCTCTATCAGACCTTCTCTACTCCTGCAGCAGGTTCCTCCATACCTGAGAGCTTCCAGTCTCCAGTGTGGATCCTTCAGTCCAGCCGACAGCAGCTTCACTCCTGAGTCTCCTGGATGATTGTAGCTCAGGTCCAACTCTTTCAGATGGGAGGGGTTGGAGGTCAGAGCTGAGGCCAGAGAAGCACAGCCTTCCTCTAAGACCAAACAGCCTGATAAGCTGCAGACACACAATTCATCACATGATGAGAAAATGAGAACATTGAGGTAGAAACCAAGGACTGAACTGATTGATGGATGGATGGATGGATCGATCGATGGATCGTTCGATGGATCGATCGATCGATCTGTAATTATGTTTCTTTTTGCACCTGAGATGCATAAATTTTTCAAGAGCCCAGAGTTACCTGAGAGTTTCCAGGTTGCAGTTTGGACTCTTCAGTCCAGCAGAGAGAAGCTTCACTCCTGAATCCTGCAGGTTGTTGTTACTCAGGTCCAGTTCTCTGAGACTGGAGGACTGGGAGCTGAGAACTGAGGACAGAGCTTCACAGCTTCTCTCTGAGAGGTTACAGACACTCAGTCTGAGGAGACAGGGAGGAAAATATGTTACTAAATAATTCCTGAAAATTTATGTTCTTTCAGATCATCAATGTTTTATTGGACAGAGAAGGAACTGTCTTATTTTACACAACCTTTGCATTTGTTGTGAACTTCTTCATTCTATAGTTTTTCAACCTCCAGCCATAAAGGACTGAACTACAGGTAACAAAGAGGTTAGAAAGAGTATTATAAATTTCCACAATTAACTTTATTAATCCAGTTTCAACTTTAGCAGTGGAGGAGTTTTGCTGCTTTAATATGTAACACTATGTTGAGATGCTATAGGAAGTCTGTTTCTTCTTTGCTCAACCCCCAATGGGACACTTTGAAGAAACGATGCACCAAAACATAAATTAAAACATGAATATTTACCTCATAATGAGCATATTTTATTAAAAATAAAACAGTGACAATGTGTGTCCTTACAGAGCTTTGTTGGAGGCTTTAACCACTGGCAGCAGCCTCAGAAGAACCTCCTCTGAAGCAGAGTATTTCTTCAGGTCAAACACATCCAGATCTTTTCCTGATGACACTAAGATGAAACCCAGAGCTGACCACTGAGCAGGAGACAGTTTATCTGTGGAGAGACTTCCTGAACTCAGAGACTGTTGGATCTCCTCCACTAGAGAACGATCATTCAGTTCATTCAGACAGTGGAACAGATTGATGCTTTTCTCTGCAGACACATTCTCATTGATCTTCTCCTTGATGTACTGAACTGTTTCATGATTGGTCTGTGAGCTACTTCCTGTCTGTGTCAGCAGACATTGTAGGAGTCTCTGATTGGTCTGCAGTGAAAGTCCCAGGAGGAAGCGAAGGAACAAGTCCAGGTGTCCATTTGGACTCTGTAAGGCCTGATCAACAGCTTTCTGATGGAGAGAATTTAGTTTAGAGTCTCTAGATAATGAAAGGCTCTCAGATGTTTGTTTTTCTTCCATCAGGTTGACTCCAGAGTTAATGAAGGTCCGATGAACATGAAGAGCAGCCAAAAACTCCTGAACACTCAGATGGACGAAGCAGAACACCTTGTCCTGGTACAGACCTCTCTCCTTTAAAGATCTGTGTGAACACTCCTGAGTACACTGAGGCTGCTCTGATATCGATGCCACACTCTGTCAGGTCTGATTCATAGAAGATCAGGTTTCCTTTCTGCAGCTGATCAAAAGCCAGTTTTCCCAGAGACTCAATCATCTTCCTGCTCTCTGGACTCCAGTGTGGATCTGTTTCAGCTCCTCCATCATACTTGACCTTCTTCACTTTGGTCTGAACCACCAGGAAGTGGATGTACATCTCAGTCAGGGTTCTGGGCAGCTCTCCTCCCTCTCTGGTCTCCAACACATCCTCCAGAACTGTAGCAGTGATCCAGCAGAAGACTGGGATGTGGCACATGATGTGGAGGCTTCGTGATGTCTTCATGTGAGAGATGATCCTGCTGGCCTGTCCTTATCTCTGAATCTCTTCCTGAAGTACTCCTCCTTCTGAGGGTCATTGAACCCTCTGACCTCTGTCACCATGCCAACACACTGAGGAGGGATGTGATTGGCTGCTGCAGGTCGTGTGGTTATCCAGAGGAGAGCAGAGGGAAGCAGTTTCCCCCTGATGAGGTTTGTCAGCAGAACATCCACTGAGGTGGACTCTGTAGCATCAGTCAGGATCTCCTTGTTGTGGAAGTCCAGTGGAAGTCGACTCTCATCCAAGCCATCAAAGATGAACAGAACCTGGAAGTGTTCAAAGCTGCAGATTTCTTTGGTTTCACTAAAGAAATGATGAACAAGTTCACCAAGCTGAACTTTTTCTCTTTCAGCACATTCAGCTCTCTGAAGGTGAATGGAAATATGAACTGGATGTTCTGGTGGGCTTTGTCTTCAGCCCAGTCCAGAGTGAACTTCTGTGTTAGGACTGTTTTCCCAATGCCAGCCACTCCCTTTGTCATCACTGTTCTGATTGGTTGATCTCTTCCAGGTGGGACTTTAAAGATGTCTTCTTGTCTGATTGTTGTTTCTGGTCTGTGTGGTTTCCTGGATGCTGTTTCAATCTGTCTGACCTCATGTTCATCATTGACCTCTCCAGTCCCTCCCTGTGATGTAGAGCTCTGTGTAGATCTGGTTCAGAAGGGTTGGACTTCCTGCTTTAGCAATTCCCTCAAACACAGACTGGAACTTCTTCTTCAGACCAGATTTAAGTTGATGTTGACAAACTGCAGCAAAATGTCCTAAATCACAATAACAAAATCAGATTTGAATAAAAAAAATCATGAATTGATTACATCACCATCAGCAAATGTGTAATTTATCTATCAATCAAATCTTTGAAAAATCACTACTGCTCTGCAGACGGTCAGCCAGCTCCTCCTGCTTCATCATCCTCAGGAAGTTCAGTGTGATCTTCATCACTGCCTCTCTACTGCTCCTCCTCTGCTCTTCATCATCACCTTCCAACACCTCATCATCTCTCTGACTCTCTGAGCATTCTGGGTAATCTGGACTCAGAACCTTTTAATCTTCTTCAACTCGTTCTTCACAAAAGTGACAATGTTTTCCTCCAGCAGCTGGAACAGAATAATAGATGGACACATGGGACTGAAATCATGGAGCCAAACACCAGATGGATGTTGGACAGACTGACAGTCCTCTGGTCTACAAAGTGCAGCATGAAGGTGACTTTGAACAGAACTAATGGAAAAGTATTTGTTGTTCATTTACAAACCATAAATATGGAGTCCAACTGTGTTTGATGCATCTGGACAGATGGACCCCTGGGAACCTCTGAGCTCTGCTGGTCCACTCTGTGGAGGAACCAGGAACAATTAGGAAGTCAGGAAATATTCATTCAGCAGTATTTACAGAGGAAATCACCAAGAATTTTACATTAAAAATCCTTAATATAGAAAAACAAAGCATCACACAAACACAGTTCAAAGATAGAAAGATGAGAATTATCTACACTGATGAATTTCAGTAACACCACAATAATCCAGTAACCATTTTAAAACGTTGATTTTGAACTTGGACTTCAAACTGTCAGCAGATCGAATGCTGGTGGAGACAGTTTCCCAGAGCTTGGGGACAGTGGAAGGGAAGGCTCTGTCCACACAGGTCTTCAGGACAGTGTGGGACATCAATCAGTTCTGATGATAGATCTGAGATGATGTGGACATGGAGGAGGTCTGAAATATGTGGGATTGTCCATGTGGGATCCTCGACTGGATGTTGTAGAGAGGATTTTAAAAGAATCCTGTAGATCCCTGGAAGCCAGTGAGCTCACATTGTATCTGTCCACACAGAGACAACCAAAGGTCCATGAAGTGATATCTGGATGTGAGCAGTGAACCATGTGATCTATGTAGTTGTAAAGATTTAATGTTCCTGCTGATCCCATTAAGAACCAGCAGAACCTCTGATGGTCCACATCAGCTCAGTTTGGTTGAGTTCCAGCAGATCTCACCAACCACATCATGAAGCTTTCCTTCCCTGATGAACTGCTCTCACAATGCACACAGGAACCAAGTCCTGATGGACCAGAATGGCTTTACCAGGTATTTCCCAGTGGAAATGTGATCCACTGTTAGTCTGACATGGAGCCAGGAAGCAACAGAACATCATCATCAACATCCAGAGATAAAGATATGAAGGTGTTTTCATGAGAACAGAGCAGCTGATTTCTGTAGATAATGGATCAAACCTCTGGAAATATAACTGGAAACATTTGAGTTCTTACTGGTTCAGTTTAAATAGTTACAGCAATTAGAAACATCTCACCTCTCTGATGGTGGAGATCCAGGAGATTTAAAGTTAATGAAATGCTCCTTTGACCAGTCGCTCTTAAAGGACACACAGCTGGGTTCTGGTTCTGGTTCTGGTTTGATTCTGGTTTGAGTCTCTGATGGATCCTGACAGAAACATGATGATTAAAACTTAATCAGCAAAGAGGAGCAGCAGCAGCTTCATCACCACGTCTGTTCTGGCCTGATATAGTGAACGCTGTGTGAAAAGGGCTGTGGACAGTTAGAGATGGTGACCTCACCTCTGACGTTTGCTCTGGCTCTCATCTTCCCCACACAGAGTGGTTTTAGAGGGAGGGACTCCCTCCTCTCTGTCCTCACACTGATCCATGCTGCTGAATCCACATCAGCTCACACACACTTTCTAGCTTCACCTGCAGAGGAAACACACATCATTCATCTGCACATCAACTCTGATCATCCTTTACATCATTAGTGCTGGAAAAAGATCAGCTGCTCCTCTGATTGGCTCTTCTCTCTGCTTCATATCAGTGTCAGGTGAATGCAGTCAGACAGCAGAGAGGCAGAGGAAGCTGCCATCAGCTGCTGCACTTCTACATCAGTCCACTAGATGGAGACATGGAGCAACATTTACATTCACTGATTCAACCTGAACAACAGGAAGTGTTTTCTGCTCCTTCAAAGATTAACTATTTCATAATCTGACTCAGAAATTGTTTTTCTGACTTTAATGCTGGAGACCAGAGTTTGATTCCAGGAAATAAAACCAAGAATCAATTTGTTCAGAGAAGAAAATAAAGAAAACCAGATGTCCAGCAGAGAACTTCAAATAGCAGAGATTTTGTTTTTTAGCTGAAATCAGAAGTGAACATTTTCTCCAAAAATCAAGTTCAAGTAGGAAACAAAGAAAACTTACAGTTTGTTCAAATGATCCAAAGAGTTGATGAAGAAAATCTGAACAACAAGCTGAGACCCAACAGAACCACGGTAGATCCAGACTGGTGCCACAAATAAACAGGTTAGTTTAAACTGAAAGTGTTAGAGGAGAAAAGATCGTAGACTGGTCAGACTGGTCTGACTGACTGGGAGTCAGAGGAAAGTTATTCTGTAGACGTGTTAAGACAGGATCACTTCTCATAAATATGGATCTGCTGTTATTCTGCTGATCCAGGTTCTGTTCAACACCAATTGAACCAGAACCTTTTTTAACTTGGAACCAACTGAACTCTTCATTAATGGGGATTTGTCTCCCTGGTGGTAAAACTATTACCTGCGTATTGTCTGGTTATTAATATCATGACGTGTTTTTACACATTATGATATTAATGTCATAATGTTAATATCCAAAAGCTCTCTTTTGGATTACAGAGCTGTTTATCCAAAAATTAAGAGACCACTTAAAATGATCAGTTTCTGATTTATTTTTTATAGGCATATATTTGAGTAAAATGAACAATGTTCTCTTTTTCTATGAAGTATTGACAACATGTCTGACATTCCAAGCAAAAATGCATTTGCAGAAAATGAGAAATGGTGAAAATAATAAAAAAGTTGAAGCGCTTTTAAACCACAAATAATCTAAAGAAAACAAGTTAATTTAGAAAAAATACTGATATTTAACTCAGAAGTTCAGAAATCATTTGGTGAATAACCAGGATGTCAATGAGGTTCTCAGTGGTCTCCATTTTTTTTTATTTTTCAGAGCTGGATGACCGCAATAGTAAAAAGTGATCAGAACCAGAACCAGTTCTAAGGTTTCATTTATCAGGACATGAATGACTTTAGGGTTTGTTTGTTTCTGCTCACCTGGAGCTCCAGCCGGGTGGAGTCAGTCTGAGTTCTTTCATCTAAAGAGAACATTGAAGATCCTCCTGGAACAAATGGAGCTTTGGAAAGAAATCAGCAGGAAGTGAAAGAAAAATGGATCTTCATCACTTGTGAAGTGAACAACATGAGAGTTGGATTCAGTGGAGTCACATGAAGATCAGAAAACTAAGGCTGGAATAATAAAACGTCATGTTAAATATTAGCTGCTTATATTGCTCTCAGTGAACTTTATTTGCTGGACTTTGATGAGAATAAATAAAAGCTATGATAATCCTGATGTTACTCTGAAGGAGTGTTTCTTCATCCAGTCATTTATTAAACTTGCCTGATTCTGTCTCACATAAGCTCCACTGGCACATCAATATGTGACTGAACAGTTCAGTCAGTTTAGCTCATTTTAGCAGAGACTGAAGGTAACAGACTGTGGGATAAATTGAGTTGGGCTCATATGAACATTCATGGTTTATCTGCACCAAAGCAATGTTAGAGTGGGAGATCCTTGATGTGGGGTGAGGGAGGTAAACTGGGTTATTGCTGACCAGCAAATCCTTCCCATTTCCTTAAACTACATCCACCTGCAGGAACAAGGAATGTGGCTTTATGTCCACATCTGAAGCAGTGCTGACAGATATCACCCTGCATGCTTGGAATCCTTTAGCCCTCACAGATCTGCCATTAAACTGTAGATATTTAGAACTGCAAAGTGATAATTAATGTAGCTGTCCCCAGTAAGGAACCTGAATTATGTGGAAACCTTAAATGTATGAATTTCTTTGCAGGATGATGCAAATGGCCAAGAGAACAAATGCAGAAAATGCTTTTCAATCTGTACCATTAGAAATGGTATAAATTGCTTTGCAGATCAGACATCAACTCCAACAGGGGGATGGATGGGACAAGAATTTTCCTTCCAAACATAAAAAATTTAGTTTTTACTTTAGACCTGGAAATGTAAATTTGACATAATATTTTCAGAATCATAAGTAGATCTGGTAAGGAAGTAAACCAGAAAGCCCTCATGATGCAACTTGTATATTTGACCCATTTCACTCAAAAACAGAAAAAAATTCAAAGGGATTTTTTAACACTGATGTTTTAATTCAAAATTTCTTTGTGAATCAGTTCCTTCAGATACACATCATTTCATTCTCCTTCACTGTACAAGGCTATAAAAAGTTCACAGCAACAGCACAAACATACAAAATAGTCATTTTTACCAAATTCATGTTTTTCCTCCTCTGCTCTCCTTAAATACATCTGAACTCTGGTGAGGAACCAGCCATAGCAAAAAGATTCAAGTCAGTGTTTACAATCTTATTTACAGAGAACATTGATCAAAGTGCATTGAAGAGAGTCCTGATTTACAGTCACGTCTCTGGGAGGAAATATATTTACACTGTTTACAAACGCTGCAACCATGGTGATCTCAGCAGCAGCAATAATTATAATAATGCAATTAACAGAAGAAACCTTAATGTCAGTCAGCAAAGCATGATCAGAAATATTAACAATCTGTTTCATAATTAAATACTTTTAGTCTCCAGACTTGTTCCCGTTGAGACCTGAGAACTTTGACCCGGTTTGAATCAGAACCAGGAAACGGGTTGATGAAGACGCCTGGTTCTTCAGAGGTTCAGTCCAGGCTGGACATGAAAGACCCTCAAAGACAAACTGTTCTCTGAACAGACGGCAAAGACGACGTCGGAAAAGCAAGAATAAAAATTCCTCAACACTGTGGAGTGAATGTGGAAAACTCATGGAAGTATTCACATAATAAATAACATTTCCTCTTCACCACAGATCAGGACTTAATGCACTTCTGAAGGCATGTGGTTGAACTGTAAGGTCCGCCGTTACGGCGAACCGTTGGCATCGTAACACGGAGGAGGTTTCCGCAAGGAGAAGAAATAAAAAACCAAAATCCTGAGAACGATCAGGATAAATCATCGTCTGTGCTCACTATGGAAATCTGTCAACAGAAACACAGGAAGGAAAAGATGGGATTTTATTTAACTGAGAGGAAATGGCAGCATTTTCAACCACATCACAAAATATTGACTTGAAGATTTCCAAATATCAGATTTTAAAAAATTAAACTCACCGCTGGGTAGGTGTGGCCCACGTTGGCGCCGTGGCGGGTGATGTCGATGTTGAGGTCTTCTTCTGTGGTTTTCAGGTAGACTGGGTTGTCAAAGTTCATGCTCTTCTGGTTCTTCAGCTGCCAGTTCCTCCACATCAGGTAGGGCCCGCTCTGGCCATGGCCAGCAGCACTGCAGCAGAGACACAGGCTGCTGGGAAACAGATTTGACCTCATGTTTGACCTTAGAGGAGGAGGCAGAGGCACTTACAGACAGGTAGGATGGCCCAGGCAGCAGCAGAGCCTCTGGCTGTGGAGTCCACTGGATAGATGTGCTCACATTGGCTTCTGGAAGAGACGACAAAATCAGTAACTTCCATAAACCTTAAAGAGTTTAGGATAGGGTCATGGTCTACACAAAACCTGCAAAACTCATCTTAGATAATGTTCAAGTTTTCTTAGTTCATTGAGCCGTTTTAAGACTTGTCACCAATTCCAAAATAAAATCTAAACAGATTCACCACTGTACAATTGTATAGCTTTGAAAAGTTGAAGTGGAGCCTCCTGCAGAAACGAGCAGCAAGTGGTTTCTAGATTACGGTTGTCTTTTCCAGCAGCCATTGTACAGTGCAAACAGCAGTAAAACCTGCTGGGATGTTTCATTTGGAGGGTTTTTATAAAGGCTCATTTTCTGAAGCAGAAAATATTTGCCAAATATCAGCTTGGTGTAAATCTAAAGCTCTCAATCAAAACGAGCTTCAGCGAATTCCTGCATTAATTTACAAATGCAGAATAGGGGGTAAAAAAGGTTCAATAGCAAAACTAAAAATCTTCCAGCAGGTTTTGAGGTTTGTAAACTACAGTCAGGCAAGAATGTAGGTTTTGTTTGAGCCAAATATTGCATGTGTATTTCCCATTTTCTACCACTAGATGGCGCTCCTGTACTAGATTAATTTGTTAGAGCTTTAAACTCTTCCAGCAGCAGAGAGGTGATGACCGAATGTCACATGGATTGTTCAGCATTTAGCAACAAGTCACAGGGATTCCTCATGTTTCTGATTAAGATCAAAATTACTTCAGTAAAAAAAAACAGGGAATTTAAGTTCTTCCAAGAGTTTCCAGGTTGAAATGATCCAACTGAACATTTATAATCTCAGCTGGATTAGAAGATTTGAGGAATTACAGGTTAATTTCAGCTCTTAGATTCAGATCAGGACCAAAGCAGCAGAAGTTTCAGTTAAAGCAGAAGAGAAGGTTAATCAGAAAAATCTTTGCCAGGAGGAGAAAAACTGGAAGCTACTTGATTTGAGCGCCCAGCATGCTGAGATGACAGCGTTAGGTTTTACCTCGGGCTGCGTTACAGCTTCACTACCGTCCTCACAGGAAGAGTCTGTCACTAGAAGAGCAACAACAAACCTTAAGCATTCAAGGTCGTCCCATTTCTGAGTTCTCTTTGAATGTAGACCAGATCTCTGGAGAGTAAACTGGTTATCTGATGCAAATCAAGAGGATGGGAGAGTCGCTGCAATCTGCATGAATGGTTTCACCATCCTGTAATAAACGACTCACACTGGGAAGTCTGGTCCTTTTGCCTGGAAAGGCCAGTTCATGTGGGGAGGTGTGAATGTGGAACTGAACTCTGGTCCACCTACAAACATCGGCCTGTTTGGTTGAAGTGAAGGCTGGTGCAGTTTGAATGCATATGAACGAACCACAGATTGTTCCTAAAGCAGGAAGTGAACTACAGCGTAGGGCATCTGGGTAAATACAGTGAAACAAATGCTAGCTAGTTTAGTGCTAACAGGAGAAATGGCTTGTGGTCTTTTGCCAAAGACAAAATAAAACTAAAATCTGATGTCACTTTTTGTGATGAAGGTTATTTATAGTAATTTATTGACTATACTGGATCCTTTGGTCTTATTGCACAAGGATCAGAGGCGTCGTCACACTGTGTGCAAACTTCTATTTGAGTTCTGCAGCCAAATCTGGATTCCTAATGTAGAACAAATTGCAGGTCATTTGTTACATCATCCCAAATATAGCATATTATTAGGCTCTGAAAACAGTCAGTAATGATCATATTCCTGTGAATTATCACAATATCAAGAAGCTGCTGACATTTCTGAGGAGCTTTGAGTTTCTCGGTTCTGATCAGTCATTCTGTGAAGAGGAAAATAAAAAACTTTTCTTCATGAAATGTAAACAAACCTGCCCACTCAAAGCATTATGGACTTCAAGTTTCTCATTGTAAGCAATGAGAAACTGAAACATCTATGATTTCAGCTCCCACTGAAGGAAAAACCTCCACTGATCTGTAACGGCGTGAACAATAAAACAGTCGTTTGTCGCTGTGAGTTGAGCTTCTGTTCACTTTGTGTTTCTAACTGGATTAGAGTCGGCCGGAGCAGCAGCCTCACAAAGCTCTACAGTTCCCGGTCGGCCCAGCTGGAAAATGGCTGGACGGGCAGGAATAGTCTTAAAGGGACAGGCACCCATTTCACTGCAACCAACAGAGGTTCAGCCTCCAAATAGGATTTAGGTAAGCTCCCAATATAAAGAACTAAAATTGACCAAGTTTAGGGTAAATACTTCAACGAAATGTGGAAAAACCAGAAACTAAAGGGGAAAATGGAAGCAAACTCAGAAGATCAAGGATGCAGTCGAGCTGAGTGATAAAATTTAGTTTTTAAGGTTCGATGTCTGAAAGATATTGATTCCCCCTGTTCTGTTGGGTTTTTTGAACCGACAACCTCAGCATGTTTTATACTCCCAGTTAAAACTCTTAATCCTCCACAGATTCCAGCGTTTCCTGCAGTTTGTTCTGAGCGCCGTCATGAAGACGGTCCAGCGATCCGCGAGTCCGGCTGGAACCAGAGTCCAATTAGTGCTGCGGATTCAGCTGTCAGGTTTCTGTTGGGTTTTGAAAAGGCTAATCTGTGAAAGGATGCGAAGCCGCAGGAAAAACAAAGCGAGTCTCTAAGCAACCGGTCGTCCAGCAGGAGGAAAGGCCAGCGCCGCTGCTCTGCCTTCACTCCTGCAACCGCTAATTGTTGCAAACAATCCTGGAGCCGCTGCAAACTGGACCACTGCAGACATTTACCCACAACTTAAATTCAAGACGCCGCTTCCTTTTCTCCTCTAGAAGCCTTAAAAACAGGCGAGTGGTTCTTACCATATTGAAAACAAAAAAGACTTCCGCAGTGGAAAGAGGTCGATGTTGAAAAGCTGCAGCAGCAGAATCAGTGTTGCATTTCTGTGCAGAGCTCACCGGGTCTGCAGCGCTGGCCGTCTGCTGCCAGCTCCTGCCTGCAGGACACACGCAGCTGTACTTGGGGGAATGTTTGTTGATCTGTGGAGCAGGAAGACACAAGAAGCTGCAGCCGCCATTTCACTTTTCTCTGTGCACCAGTTGGTACCTGCAGAAAAACAAACAAATGAATCACTGAGTAACTGAAGCCCAAATCAAGCTGGAGAACTGTTCCACACCAGTTCTGGGTTAAACTGGGTGACCTTTGACCCCTCACCAGCCAGCTGGATCAGCTCATGGTAGACGATGACGTCCTGAGGGTCGTTCAGGTTGCTGGCGAGCGTGACGGACATCAGAACCAGACTTAGACTTAGACTTAGACTTGACTTATTGATCCCTTGGGAAGACTCCCTCAGGAAATATAGTTACCAGCAGCTCACAGGCAAAATGTGGCAACACAGTAAGCATACACAAAATACAAAAAAATACAAATTAAATACAAAAGAATATAAATACAACAAAAGGAAATTATAGCAATTTGGTCGATAGATTGACCAGTGATATGGTATTGCACTGTATGGTTTGGCCTGATAAATATGGAGTTCACATTGTAGAAAAACTACTCCTTCTCCCTCTGTCCTGTGTCACCTCCGACCCCCAGTGAGGAGTTGTACAGTCTGAAGGCGTGGGGGACAAAGGAGTTCTTGAATCTATTGGTCCGGCACTTGGGAAGCAGCAGTCTGTCACTGAACAGGCTCCTCTGGCTGCTGATGACGGCGTGTAGAGGGTGGCTGCTATCGTCCATGATGTCCAGCAGTTTGTTCAGTGTCCTCGCCTCTGCCACCGTCACCAGAGAGTCCAGCTTCATGCCGACCACAGAGCCGGCACGCCTGATCAGTTTGTCCAGTCTGGACGTGTCCTTCTTGGATGTGCTGCCTCCCCAGCACACCACGGTGTAGAAGAGGACACTGGCGATCACTGACTGGTAGAACATCCACAGCAGTTTGCTGCAGATGTTGAAGGACCGCAGTCTCCTCAGGAAGTACATCCTGCTCTGCACCTTCCCGTACAGGTGGCTGGTGTGTTTTGACCAATCCAGTTTACTGTCCAGCCACAGCCCGAGGTACTTGTAGGAGCCCACGACCTCAACCTCCGTTCCCTCCAGTACGACTGGTCTCGGCATTGGTCTGGACCTCCCAAAGTCTATAACCAGCTCCTTCGTCTTAGAGGTGTTGAGTTCCAGGTGGTTTGTGTGGCACCAGAGAGCAAAGTCCCTCACCAGACAGCGATATTCC
This sequence comes from Poeciliopsis prolifica, assembly GCF_027474105.1. Taxonomy (NCBI): domain Eukaryota; kingdom Metazoa; phylum Chordata; class Actinopteri; order Cyprinodontiformes; family Poeciliidae; genus Poeciliopsis; species Poeciliopsis prolifica. The sequence goes on from NW_026562446.1 coordinate 1,655,165, forward strand.
TCCTCTCCGTCGTCCCTGATACATCCGACTATGGCTGTGTCATCAGCATACTTCTGTATGTGACACAGCTCCGAGTTGTAGTGGAAGTCAGAGGAGTACAGGGTGAAGAGAAGAGGGGCCAGCACTGTGCCCTGAGGGGCTCCTGTGCTGCTGACCACAGTGTCAGACACGGTGTCCTTTAGCCTGACATACTGCGGCCTGTTGGTGAGGTAAACTATGGATCCAGGTGACCAGGTGCTGGTCCACTCCATGCTGTTTAGTTTGTCCTGGAGCAGAAGGGGCTGGATTGTATTAAAGGCACTGGAGAAGTCCAAGAAAAGGATCCTCACTGTGCCACTGCCCTTATCCAGGTGGGAGTGGGCCCGGTGCAGCAGGTAGAGGATGGCATCCTCCACACCAACATCTGCCTGGTAGGCGAATTGCAGGAGGTCCTGAGCATGTTCCACCTGAGGTCTGAGGAGGCCGAGGAAGAGCCGCTCCAACGTCTTCATCAGGTGTGAAGTGAGTGCCACGGGCCGAAAGTCATTCAGCTCGCTGGGCCTGTTCTTCTTGGGCACTGGGACGATGCAGGATGTCTTCCAGAGGGTGGGCACTTCCCTTAGCTGCAGGCTGAGGTTGAAGATCCGCAGAGAAGATCTGCAGGCTGAGGTTGAAGATACCAGAGAACTTGTTGGCGCCGAAGATGGCTTTGTTTTCACCGTCCGTCCAGAAAACCCGATCCTGCCAACAGAACCAAACATGGCCGACTTTTACATACTGATCATTTCAGTAATCAATTATTCTGATCAATGGTAATATTTTTTTTTACAGATTTTTATTTGACTAAAGCCTTTTTGTACAATTAGAAATAATTCTGTAAACATTTTATTGCTTAAAACTTTGTATTTTACTGTTATGTTTTATGAAACATTTTGAATTTGCTGAAATGTGCTAAACAAATAAACTTTATTAAAAAGCAGCAGCATTTCTTCAGTAAGTCTAAATGAACGAAAGCTGAAGGCCAAACGAACCTCGAACACGGTGAGAGCGAATGGATGAGCCAGGAAGTCTGCAGACTAAATGAGGCCTAATCGATGTTCTTAGTGACCAGAGGATCAATAAGGCCTTAATCAGCCCAGAGGTTCAAACTGATGAAACATGAGGATGGAGGCTCTATTAAAACATTCCTCACCATCTTCCATGTTCTTTCAGCAAACAGTTGAGACAGAGCTGGTTTTGGTTCCACCACTATTGACCTGCTGCTTTAGCCGCCATTGAAAGTTTTATTAAAAGTCTGTCTGTCAGGATTCCGGTTGTGAGAGCGTGTGCGTGAGAGTGTGAGTGGGAGTGTTACATCTTCTTTCAGCGAGGATCTTCGTGAGGAGCCTGTGGAGCCAGCGCAGGTGACGCTGATTTGCCTCATCAGCGTGCTGGAATATAGGAGCGGCAGAATCCTCCAGTCATCCCTAGATGGTTAACGCTACCGGTAGTCACTCTGGCCTCACCTGTTGAAAACTTGTTTCTTGAACCTTGTTGTGTGACTCGAAGTTACTTACTCTCCGTATCCTGTTCGTTTCCAGGACTTTTTGTGTTCTCGTTTCAAGAAGCTCCTGAGATTGCCTGCCTGCTCCGCCGTTTCCACTGACTCCATCCTGTTCCAACCACCCGAGCTAACTCCTCGCACTCCCTCCGGCACCGTTGCACACCCTCACGCCGGATCCTGACGCCTCACCCCTAAGCTCTGGAAGATCCGCACCAATGTAAGCCAGCTCCTGATTCCTCCTCCGAACTCACATTCTGAACCCATTATAATTCAGCTCTCGTTTCAGGCCAACCTGGTCGAGCGACCCTCGCCGCATATCGAAGTCCAGAGGACTGAATTTTATTTGTCCTGTTGTAAATAAATCACTTACCTTTCTATCCAGTGTGTGGTTACTGCATGTGGGTCCGCAAGTTAAATCAAACCATGTCACTGTCAGTCTGCAGATCATGTGACCAAACCAGAAAACACACTGAAAACATAGAGAACAGCAAGAAAAAGGGAAAGTTATCAAAAATGTTCATACTCGAGGAAAGTATGATGTACTCCAAAATATGCTAAAGTAAAGTAGTGAAGTATTTTTACTTTGTTACTATACAACACTGAATCAAATAAATGCACCACAAGATTCATTGTATTTCATTGAGATGTTAAGGAACAGACCACCACAAGGTCCAGATTTTGTGAAGTCAATGAAAGCGATTGATGGTTTTAAATACTTTACAAAAGAAGTAAAATGCTTTTGTGTGAGTCAACGTGTCTCCTGCATCAGGTAAAGCTGCAAGTCTTTCAGGTTTTGTTTTTACCACCTTTGCACATCTGATAGGCAACATTGTTGCCATTCTTCTTGACAAAATAAAAAAAACAAACTCATCCAGTGTGAATGGAGACTGTCTGTGAGGATCGATTTACAAATCTTTTAAGAGATGTTGAATTGAGGTTTGGATTTTGTCTCTCATTCTAAATCAGGACATGGTTTAAGTAAATGAGTAGTTTTGACTGCGTGTCTAGGGATGTTGTCTGAGGTTTGTTCTCTAACAAACATCTGAGTACATCAGTCGACTGCTTTCTGACATCTAAAAATCATTTTATTTGGAGGAATCAAACTACAGCATATTTAAATTGATCTTTTTCTTAAGAAAACTTGAAAAACCATAGAACTATCTTCTTCCACTTTGAAATTATACATTGTCTTGTGTTGTAGATAATGTAACATCCATTTGCTGCTGTAATGAGACAAATTATTGAAAACAGTTCAAGGATAAGTAATCTTTTGTAAGGCCCACTACTTCAGTTTGGTTTAAAACATGGTGGCACAAGGCTGTCAGGTTCACCATCGCCCTCCACCTGGACAATTTAGCTGAACAAAACACCAAGGTCCAATAGGACCGGCAGTCAAAGTCAATAATTCCCCACATTGATCTGTTCTTTTTTTCTGCTTTCTCGTGGTCTCAAAACACAAAAGACTTGACATGTGATGTTCTCTTTGATAACTGCCTTTTCGGACGGCAATTGTGAGCTGATAGAACCAATGAACAAATTGATTTACTTGGTGCTTGTGAAAGGTAGTTTCTTGTTTCAAAGGCTCCTGAAGTTGTCCACAGATCTCAGTCCTTGCACCTTTTTCAAACGTAGCAGCAGGTGTTTTATTTCTGGCCGTGTCTTTTTGTCTTTCAAATATCCCTCTTTGACAAAATCCTTCAGAGCCACTGAAGCAGAAATAAAAGCCCTTTGTGGGATGGCTCACTCTGCCAAAGTTTTATAGAGTGGACTTTAGCTCTGGCATATTCTTGTTCATATCCACATGTATTCCACACTCAGCACAAGACTAAGAAATCATGCAAGAATAACATGCAAGAAAGAGCATGACATGTACCGACCATCAGGCATGGAGTCTTTGAAATATAAACTGATTGGGTCTGGTTTTAATTCACAAAGTCAACTGAAAATAGCAGCACATGAAGTCACAAAGTTGATAAAAGTCTGTCTTTAAAACATTACTAACCTGTTTTTCACTTTTTGTCAAAAGATACTCAAAAGTTGTTGGCAGGTGGGAGACAATATGAATCTAACTGGTCAGTGATGTTGCCACGGCCGTTTAAAAGGTTTAGAGGTCGACATAAAATGTTTGTTCAGATTAAGGAAGATTGTCTCCATTCATGTCTGAGCAGTCAATGACGACTAATCTGTGATTTGGTAAAGCAAAATAATCCAAATCAGAGCAGAAAGCAGATGGCAATAAATTCATGCAAATGCAAATCTGCCCATCAATAATTTGCACTTGCTTATGCGACAGGTTGGGGTTGTTTTTAGTTCAGCCACAAACACAGAACATGCAGGAAAATGTTCAGAGAGAAAGATGTGCTTCTTTCACTTTTCATAACTTGACTGAGTAAAAACAGAACTGAGCTTCTGAATGCATATGATGCACAATTGTAGATTCCTAAAGGCCACAGAATAATGCGTTTCTGTAGCTTGTTGATTTTATATCACAGAATGACATTAATGCATCAAAAGCATTGAAAGCACTGATTAAAGTTTAGAAGGGATACGATTGGACAAACTGTGTGAACAAATTAAGGGGCAAAATCACAAAGATATTTCCAGTAGCTAATTGTGTGTGGACAATTTCAGCTAACTCTGAAACCAGCAACAGAAACATGTTTTCTAATTTCTTCACAAAGCCAATAGTCTTTCTCAGCTTCTCAGCAGTTTGTTCACTGATTTAGTTGATTGTGTCCTTGTCTGTCTGTCTATTTACATAAAAAGTAGTAAAATAGTAAAATAGTTGCAGAATTTGAAAAATGTGAATTTATTTGCACAAATTAGATTTCATGGCAAAAATACTGTGTGGTTAGAAATCCTGACAAATGGGAAAATAAAACGGTTGGCAACTCAGGAGTGTCAGAGACGTTGAATTAATCTTCTCCTTTATTGAGGTATCCCTTGTATTGTTACAAATAATTTCTCTATTTCTTCCAACAGATGCTTCACATGATCCTGCAGAGATTACTAAACTCAATTCAACAAATTTAACTGAGCACAATGTGGGTGAGTTGAACTGAGGAATCTTCTGCTTATTATGCTGATGGCGAGAAAAGGGATATCCAAGGAAAATGTTGAAGAGTCAGCTTCCTCATCATTGACTTTATACTATGCTACTATTAACTTGTACTTGTATCAAACTTGGAGACAAAATAAAACATGTGTCCAATTAATAACTTGTCTGTGGATGCTACTTTGGGACACAACAGTGGAGCAGTCCAGTCCCAACAGTTCCCCCAATAGTACCATAAACACTGGTACCACTTGTACCATTGTTTACCATGTTGTCCTTGTCAAACAATGTCCCTGTCCCTTTACCATCATTCCTCATTTCACAATGAGAACAGCCGTCAAACAGGACAGAGAATTAGTTTTTTTTTTAAATTAGCACTAGATCTGCCAGCCACATTCCTGCACATATGCCAAACATACATCCAGCCCCATTACACACATCTTCACAAGCTGCACCTCATCATGTTCCTGCACCTTCAGCAGAGACACAGATGCAACCAATTCAATAGCATCTTCAAAATAACAGCCACAGATTCACCTGCAGCAGAATGTATGAAGAAAATAATAAAACATATTGATAAGGGCTGATCATCATCATCAGTCGTGTTCCTACAATGTCACTGCTAGTGCATGTTTTTGTGCTCAAATAAAGCTGAGGACAATAATATCTGTTTAGGTAAATACATTTTAATATCTTACATTTATTTTTTATCAATTATTCTCCAACAATCATTTTTACAAATACATGTAACCATTTAGAAAGGAAAGAGAAGAAAAATGTTGATCTTGAAATGTTTCTATGCAGATGATGGAGAGAGAGGAGCAGAGCTGCAGAGAGGGTTGAGACGAGGCTTTATTCACAAGATCCATCTAATGGCCTTTACCACACAAAACGGGAACATTTAGGCATCATGGCTGAAAATGGTTCTGATGGCCCAAATCCAAGACCAGAGGAGAGTAACAGGTGTTTTCCCAAAGCTTACTGGTTTGGTTTACTGTCTAATGGAGAGAAAGTGAAGGAGATTGGTTACTGTATTCCAGAAATACTAACAAAGTCTATTGTTTTGCATGAAAACTCTTTGGAGAAGCTAAAGTTCCTGCCACGTGGCTTGTGGAGGGAATAATAACTGGCCATGTCTTTCAAAAAACACCGAAGCCCCATGAAACCAGTAGTTGTCACATAAACGCTTCTCTGATGTGGAAAGAAATGTGGCTTACGCCTCGGTAAGACTATTGATAGTGAACTGCAGAGAACCAGCAGCTGGAAAAGCAACTGGAGAAATGTGTTGGCTCCAGTTATTGACTGCATCCTCTTCCTTGCAGAGAGAAACTCGCCACTAAGGGGGGAAATTGTCAGCTAGGAAATCCTAAAACTGGAGCTTTTCTGTGAATCCTGGAGCTCAGAGCACGATCTGATGTCACACTGGCAGAACATGTTAGAAAAGGCTGCAAACTCCAAACAAACCCCTGGATATCTGACATGCTGCTCAGAATGAACTGCTGGATTCAATATCAGAGTGTTTGGGCTAAATATCTGCCCAGACCAAAGCCTCCAAGGACTTTGCAGTGGAACTGGAATATTTCAAAGCAAGAGCAGGCCTCAGTCATCATTCCATATATTGATACAGATGGGAAGAAAAAAGTCACTATTGCAGAGTCTTTGTGGGTTTCACTGCTGTGAAGGACACAACTGGGAAAGGCCTCACACTAACAGGGTACTGGAGAGTTTGGGCTTGGATTTGGCTGATTGTAGAGGGCAAAGTTACCATAATGGCTCTAATATGAGGGCAATAAACAAGGCTGCTGAAGCTTTAATACAGCAAAGATGTCCAGGGCTCCATTCATCCCCTGCTGCAGCCACAGCCTGAACCTTTTGTTATGTGATGCAGCCTCATCTAGCAGAGAGTCAAACTGTCTTTGGCACTGTCCAAAGATTGGACACCATCTTTGGGTCTTCTGTGGAGCATTTTATCAATAGTTTTACTGATATGGACATTTAATGCTAGTGCAGCACAAGTTAGTCTGGATCTTCCTGCAGCTTTAGATCACAGTTTTCTTCCTCTTAAACATGAATCTCTTTGAAGCCACTGCTTTCATTTCTTGTTGCTTTCATCGGCTGTAGGGTCAAAGGTCAAGCTGGCGTCTTTCTTTGCCATCTTTTGTGATAATTACAGCAAGATGAGAAACTTGTGTTTCAGCAGCAGGAATGTTGTAAAGATGGATTGGCGACAGGATGACATGGGAAGCGATTCACATGAGTTTAAATGGAGTTTGAGGCCTGAAGCATCAGAGAAAGTTTGGATGAGACGGATAACAGGAATTTGGTCGGCATCTCTCAGAAACAGAGTCGTGTCATCAGCAACTGGACTGATACACGTTTCTCCATCAGCAACTGGGATGCTGCGCATTTTGTTTCCCAGAATAAATGTTGCAAGAAGTTGGGCTGCCATCAGGAATAAATAGGGGAAACTGGGCGGCCAGTCTCTCTCCTCTGGATACTGGGAATCTGGGACAGGAACCAGTTAACACAGCAGTTACCTTCTTGTAAAGAGGCTGGATATGAAATATGGCCTGAAAGCAAATGTTTCTAAGCTCCCATACGTAAAGCCGTCCTCTAGAGTCAGAAGCCTTATAAAAGTCCAACAAGCAAATCAAGCTGTTATCATTGATTGGTTCTGAAGGGTCCAGTAGATCCAGCACAAGCCTCAGGTTGTTTGTGTCTGTGGGACATGAAGCCTGATTGAGATTCATCAATAATAGAACTGAGGGTTTGTTTCATTCTTCTGGCCAAATCCAAACTTTCCAGTCATTGTTCAGTCAGCAAATAGGTCTCCAGTTGTCAATGGGTAACTTGTCTTTGCCAGCCTTTGGGATCAGAGTAATAAGGCCTTGTGTTAAAGTAGGAGGCAATTCTCCACCATCAATACTTTCTGAAAGAGCCTGAGAATAAAGGGACTCACATCTTTGACACATTTCTCATCAAGCTACTTGACAGCCCATCACTACCTGCTGATTGGTTGTTTTGAGGCTTCAAATATCCTCTTCTACTTCCTGTAGCGTGAGGTTAGCATCACACATGTTGTTCTCAGATCAACTTCACAATGTTTCATGGAGTCAATCAGAAAAGAAGCTTTTTCATGGGAGTCTTCAGAGGAGTAGAGGTTGTTGTAGGAACTGGAACCAAATGAACCAAGAGTTTTATGGTCTGATACAATCTTGTCATGAACTTTAAGTGAGTCTAAAGTCTCATGAAGTTTAGATTGTTCTAAACCAAAACAGTAGGAAGAACACTGCTCCCCTTCCTCCAACCATCTGGCTCCAGGCCTGACAAACGCGCCTCCAGCTTCTGTTTCTATATTTCATCCAGTTTAGTTTGACCTTCACTAAGGAGAGAAAGGTCATCCTCATGAAGGTCATCATGGCTGATCCTGGATAAAGAAGCTGTCTGAGAGCAAAGACTTTCTTCCTCTTGCCTTCTCTTGTCTGCAAGGTTCCTGCTGAAGGATCTGCTGGATTTTCCTCTGTCATATTTGAACAGTTCCCAAAAAGGACTAAAGGAGTTTTGTCTCCAGGCTTTTCCTCCCAGCGGGATTTAATCAGGGACCTGATGCTTTCAGTAACATCCTCATATGAGAGAAGACTGTTGTTCCTCTTCCAACAGACGGCTCTAGGAATGCCGGGCGTCCAGAGCCAAAGGCTTAACGGGATTATTTCACGGTCAGAGAAAGGAGCAGGGTGCGTATCAATATTAACAGCAGCAGAACCGACTGGCTTTGATACCAGCCAAAAGTCAATACGGACTTTTTAGAAAAGTCTTTGGTAGGGAGGAAAAGATCCGGTTTATTGCTGCCGATTTCGATACCGATCACCATGAGGCCCATCTTTGCTGATCGCCTGGATCCGCTGATTATTTTTCATCTTAGTTAGAAATGATACTATGTGATGTGGCGAAATTAAAATGGATCTGCTTATAAATTCACCTCATTAACGTAAACATGCAACAAACTTGCAGGCACAAAACAGCAGCTACTGAGTCAAAAGAAGAGAAAAACCTGCAACCAGTTCAACAACATGAACAGTAAAGTTCTCTGTAGCATAAATTATACATGAGCCAATAATCTCCCAACATTATTAGATCAAATAATGTCCAGTAAAACAGGGAAACATTCATTCAAAGTAAAAATGCAGCTTGAACCAAAATCTATGATCCAAAGTTAATGAATCAAAACTTCCTGAGAAAAGCTAATGATTAACACTGGTTAGATAGCAGAATAATGCAGATTATGGATAGCTAGATGATAAATGCAGGTATTGGTTAGCTAGATGATTAAAGCTGGCTCTGGTTAGCTAGTTGATTAACGCTGGTTCTGGTTAACTAGCTAAGTAATGCTGGTTCTGGTTAGCTAGTTGATTAATGCTTGATCTGGTTAGCTAGCTAATTAATGCTGGTTCTGGTTAGCTAGCTGATTAACGCTGGTTCTGGTTAGCTAGCTGCGTAATAAAGGTTCGGGTTACCTAGCTAAATAATGCAGATTCTGGTTAGCTAGTTGATTAATGCTTGATCTGGTTAGCTAGCTGCATAATGCAGGTTCTGGTTAGCTAGCTGATTAACGCTGGTTCTGGTCTGCTAGATGATAAATGCAGGTATTGGTTAGCTAGATGATTAAAGCTGGTTCTGGTTAACTAGCTAAGTAACGCTGGTTCTGGTTAGCTAGTTGAATAATGCAGGTTCTGGTTAGCTAGTTGATTAATGCAGATTATGGTTAGCAAGGTGATTAATGCAGGTATTGGTTAGCTACATGATTAACGCTGGTTCTGGTTAGCTAGTTGAATAATGCAGGTTCTGGTTAGCTAGCTGATTAATGCTTGATCTGGTTAGCTAGCTGCATAATGCAGGTTCTGGTTAGTTATCTGATTAATGCTGGTTCTGGTTAGCTAGCTGGGTAACGCAGGTTCTAGTTAGCTAGCTGATTAATGCATCTTCTGGATAGGCAGATGATGAATGCAGGTGCTAGTTAGCATGCTGATTAATGCAGGTTCTGGTTAGCTAGTTGATTAAAGCTTGATCTAGTTAGCTAGCTGCATAATGCAGGTGCTGGTTAGCTAGCTGATTAACACTGGTTCTGGTTAGCTAGTTGATTAATGCTTAATCTGGTTAGCTAGCTGCATAATGCAGGTGCTGGTTAGCTAGCTGATTAACGCTGGTTCTGGTTAGCTAGCTGCGTAATAAAGGTTATTGTTAGCTGGCTGATTAATGCAGGTTCTGGTTTGCTAGCTGATTAACGCTGGTTCTGGTTAGCTAGCTGCGTAATAAAGGTTCTGGTTAGCTAGCTGATTAATGTTTGATGTGGTTAGCTAGCTGCATAATGCTGTTTCTTGTTAGCTAGCTGATTAATGCTTTTCCTGGTTAGCTAGCTGATTAATGCTGGTTCTGGTTAGCTAGTTGAATAATGCAGATTCTGGTTAGCTAGCTGATTAATTATTGTTCTGATTATCTAGCTAATTAACGCTGGTTATGGTTAGCTAGCTAATTAACGCTGGTTCTGGTTAGCTAGTTGAATAATGCAGGTTCTGGTTAGCTAGCTGATTAATGCTTGATCTGGTTAGCTAGCTGCATAATGCAGGTTCTGGTTAGCTAGCTGATTAATGCTTGATCTGGTTAGCTAGCTGCATAATGCAGGTTCTGGTTAGCTAGGTGATGAATGCAGGTTCTGGTTAGCTAGGTGATGAACACTGGTTCTGGTTAGCTAGTTGAATAATGCACGTTCTGGTTAGCTAGCTGAACAATGCATGTTCTGGTTAGTTAGCTGATTAACCCTGGTTCTGGTTAGCTAGTTGAATAAAGCAGGTTCTGGTTAGCTAGCTGATTAATGCTTGATCTGGTTAGCTAGCTGCATAATGCAGGTTCTGGTTAGCTAGCTGATTAATGCTTGATCTGGTTAGCTAGCTGCATAATGCAGGTTCTGGTTAGCTAGGTGATGAATGCAGGTTCTGGTTAGCTAGGTGATGAACGCTGGTTCTGGTTAGCTAGTCATATAATGCAGGTTCTGGTTAGCTAGCTGATTAATGCTTGATCTGGTTAGCTAGCTGCATAATGCAGGTTCTGGTTAGCTAGGTGATGAATGCAGGTGCTGTTAGCAAGCTGATTAACGCAGGTTCTGGTTAGCTAGGTGATGAACGCTGGTTCTGGTTAGGTAGGTGATGAACGCTGGTTCTGGTTAGCTAGCTACATAATGTAGGTTCTTGTTTGCTAGGTGATGAATGCAGGTGCTGTTAGCTAGCTGATTAAAGCTGGTTCTGGTTAGCTAGCTGAATAGTGCAGGTTCTGGTTAGTTAGCTGATTAACGCTGGTTCTGGTTAGCTAGCTCATTATGGTTAGTTATGGTTAGCTAGATTATTAAAGCTTTTTCTAGTTAGCTAGCTGGTTAACGCTGGTTCTGGTTATCTTGCTGAATAATGCAAATTCTGGTGAACTAGATTATTAATGCTTGATCTAGTTAGCTAGCTGCATAATGCAGGTGCTGGTTAGCTAGCTGATTAACACTGGTTCTGGTTAGCTAGTTGATTAATGCTTGATCTGGTTAGCCATCTGCATAATGCTTTTCCTGGTTATGGTTAGCTAGCTAATTAACGCTGGTTCTGGTTAGCTAGTTGAATAATGCAGGTTCTGGTTAGCTAGCTAATTAATGCTTGATCTGGTTAGCTAGCTGCATAATGCAGGTTCTGGTTAGCTAGCTGATTAATGCTTGATCTGGTTAGCTAGCTGCATAATGCAGGTTCTGGTTAGCTAGGAGATGAATGCAGGTTCTGGTTATTTAGGTGATGAACCCTGGTTCTGGTTAGCTAGTTGAATAATGCAGGTTCTGGTAAGCTAGTTGATGAATGCAGGTTCTGGTTAGCTAGTTGAATAATGCAGGTTCTGGTTAGCTAGGTGATGAATGCAGGTTCTGGTTAGCTACTTGAATAATGCAGGTTCTGGTTAGCTAGGTGATGAACACTGGTTCTGGTTAGCTAGTTGAATAATGCAGGTTCTGGTTAGGTAGCTGAACAATGCAGGTTCTGGTTAGCTAGCTGATTAATGCTTGATCTGGTTAGCTAGCTGCATAATGCAGGTTCTGGTTAGCTAGGTGATGAACGCTGGTTCTGGTTAGCTAGTTGAATAATGCAGGTTCTGGTTAGCTAGGTGATGAATGCAGGTTCTGGTTAGCTAGGTGATGAATGCTGGTTCTGGTTAGCTAGCTGATTAATGCTTGATCTGGTTAGCTAGCTGCATAATGCAGGTTCTGGTTAGCTAGGTGATGAATGCAGGTGCTGTTAGCTAGCTGAATAATGCAGGTTCTGGTTAGTTAGCTGATTATGGTTGGTTCTGGTTAGCTAGGTGATGAATGCTGGTGCTGGTGAGCTAGATTATTAATGCTGGTTCCTTTTAGCTAGCTGATTAACGCTGATTCTGGTAAGCTAGCTGATTAACGATGGTTCTGGTTAGCTAGCTGAATAATGCAGATTATGGTTAGCAAGATGATTAATGCAGGTATTGGTTAGCTACATGATTAAAGCTGGTTCTGGTTAGCTAGCTTATTAACACAGGTTCCATTTAGCTAGCTGATTAATGCAGGTTCTGGTTAGCTAGCTGAATAATGCAGATTATGGTTAGCAAGATGAATAATGCAGATTATAGTTAGCTAGCTGATTAACGCCGATTCTGGTTAGCTAGATGATGAATGCTTGATCTGCTTAGCTAGCTGCATAATGCCGGTTCTGGTTCGCAAGGTGAATAATGCAGATTCTGGTTAGCTAGCTGATTAACGCTGGTTCTGGTTAGCTAGCTGATTATGGTTGGTTCTGGTTAGCTAGGTTATGAATGCAGGTGCTGTTAGCTAGCTGATTAAAGCTGGTTCTGGTTAGCTAGCTGAATAATGCAGGTTCTGGTTAGTTAAATGATTAAAGCTTTTTCTGGTTAGCTAGCTGGTTAACGCTGGTTCTGGTTATCTTGCTGAATAATGCAAATTCTAGTTAGCTAGGTGATGAATGCTGGTGCTGGTGAGCTAGATTATTAATGCTGGTTCCTTTTAGCTAGCTGATTAATGCTTGTTCTGGTTTGCTAGCTGCATAATGCAGGTTCTGGTTTGCTAGCTGATTAACGCAGGTTCCATTTAGCTAGCTGATTAATGCTGGTTGTTGTTAGACAGCTGTGTAATAAATGTTCTGGTTAGCTAGCTGATTAATGCTTGATCTGGTTAGCTAGCTGCATAATGCAGGTTCTGGTTAGCTAGCTGCATAATGCAGGTTCTGGTTAGCTAGTTGATTAATGCTTGTTTTGGTTAGCTAGTTGATTAATGCTTGTTTTGGTTAGCTAGCTGATTAATGCTTGTTTTGGTTAGCTAGTTGATTAATGCTTGTTTGGTTAGCTAGCTGATTAATGCTTGTTTTGGTTAGCTAGCTGCCTAATCAAATCAAATCAAATTTTATTTGTATAGCACATTTCAGCAGCAAGGCATTTCAAAGTGCTTTACATCATAAACACAGAGTCATGCAACATATAATAAACAATACATTGTTACATATTAGATTTTAAATAAAGTTCTAAACAGGTGTGTTTTTAGTTGAGATTTAAAGGAAGTCAGGGTTTCTGCTGTTTGTTGAATAATGCAACAAACAGCATCTATGCTTTCAGCATAGATGCTAAAAGCTGCTTCTCCTCTCTTGGTTCTGGTTCTGGGGATGCAGAGCAGAACCAGAACCAGAACCTGAGAGTCTGGAAGGTTGATACAACAACAGCAGATCTTTGATGTATTGTGGTGCTAAACCGTTCAGTGATTTATAAACTAACAACAGGATTTTAAAATCTATTCTTTGAGCTACAGGGAGCCAGTGGAGGGACTTTAAAACTGCTGTTATGTCTCTATCTTCCTGGTTCTAGTGAGAACAGGAGCAGCAGCTTCTGGATCAGCTGCAGCTGTTTGATTGATTTGTGGGTCCAGCAATGGTTCTGGCTTTAGAGTTGATGTGCAGATTAATCCTCTGATTTTTTAATTTTCTCTGAAAAGAAGCTGAAAACTTGTTCCATCAGCATTAGATTGGAGTTCAGGTGGAAACGTCACAGGAGGGTTTGTGAGCCTGTCAACTGTTGCAAATAAAGTTTGAGCATTATTAATGTTTTTGTTTATGACATCTGCAAAGAAAGCCTCCCTTGCATGTTTTAGTGTTGAGTGATAGTTACGTAGTCTTTCTTTATAGATGTCATTATGAACGTGAAGTTGAGTTTTGCTCCATTTTTGTTCTGCTCTGTTGTCTTGCAGACCGAACTGTTTGTGCTTTCTCCATGGAGATTTCTTCCTACCAGACACAACCTTTACTTTAATTGGAGCAATAGAATCAATGATATATGAAACTATAGACTGAAAATCATCTACCAACTGATCTACATCATTACAGCTTAAGGGTGAGGAGGAAGAGTAGATTTGATTAAATGTTTCTGCTGTGTTTTCTGTGAAAGAACGTTTTGTGACAGCAGCTGTTTGTCCAAGTGGGTCAAAGAATAAAGAACCTTCAAAGATAACAGCAAAGTGATCCGACAGGGAGACATTATTTATAACGCTGGTTCTGATTGGCTTTTGGATTTTTTCTCCAAAGAGAAAAATGTTCTGCAGGTTCTGAGTTTCAGGTAGAAGTTCTGAATGAAACAGAAAATATTAAGATTTTCCCTCTTTATGCTTCAAAGCATTGACCTCTGACCTTCATGGGATGGGAATGTTTTACTTTAACTAGGACTTTCTGAAAGGCAGAGTTGATGAAAAAAATTTTTAATGCAAATATTTAAATTTGAACAGGAAAAGAACAGAATAAGAGGCAAATGAACCAAATGCAGAAGAAAAATGTTTTTATTTAAAACACGAAGAAAAACTGCAGCAAATTTACAAAAGGAAGATTTAATATTTAAATCTGACATGTTGAGAAAAATAGGAGCCAATAGAGACAGAAACTGATCAGATTGAGAAAAACTGATCAATATTTCAATGAAATCTGATGAATGAAAGGAAAAAAAAGGAGAAACAACATCTTAATATTCAGAGTGAAGCTTTGACTGGAAACAAAGAAAAAAACATGAGAATCCTGGAATAATCCTGGAATATCCTGGAATAATCCCAATTTCCATCTTTGAAGGACTGGAAGAAGAAAAAGTTTCCAAGGACTCAATCAGAATCGTTTCACCAAGAAATAGATTGTAGAGACTGAACTATCTGTTCAACAGTGAGAGAGTTTCTCTGACAGGAGGAAAAACTTTAGACTCTTTAGACTCAAATCAGCTCAGAAACACTGAAGAACCAGAACTGGATCTCCAGACCCCAAATCCAGGAATCAGAGGTTCAGTGAATGTGGTGTTGAAGGTGTGGAGGAGGATCAGTGAGTCAGAGGAGACTCTGTAGAAGGACAGAATGCCAGCAGGACAGTCCACATACACTGCTACTCTGTTAGAGACAGAGGAGGAGGAGAGACGAGTTTCTATGTTATTGTGCCAAACAGAATAACCATCAATATCAGAGCATCTCAGACTCCAGGAATGATCATTCCTTCCAAACCAAGAGTCTCTTCTGTCTCCTTTCCTCTTGATTCTTCTGTAACTCACTGATATATAAACATTTCCTCTCCACTCAACCTCCCAGTAACAGCGACCAGTCAGACCAGTTTCACACAGCAGCTGAGGCCAGAATCAAATCTGTCTGGATGATCAGGATATGACTGAAGCTCCTCCACAAATGTCACCTTCCTGTTGTCTTCAGACAGTTTGAGTTTTCTGTTCACTGTTTGTGTCGATGATGAGTTGACAGGAATCTGATGGAGAACAAACACGATCCAGCTGCAGTTATTGATCATTTATTGACACTTTGACCTGAATGAGTGATGTGACAGTTTGAAGATGGTTGAATGTGAGCTGCTTTGTTGTCATGAATCAGATGAAAAACACACTTACATTTCCTCAGACCTGGAGTCAAGAATCGTCCTCCAGCAGGCTCCACCCTGAAAGGAGGAGGGGGGTCAGACCATCAGTCTCTTTCAGCAGCAAACATGGACATTACATGTCTCTCAGACACACATTGTCCTCCACTGAGACAGGAACAATCAGTAATGAACAAGCTGCAGATAAATCATGTTTTATTGTGTTTTCTCTCTGTAACAGTTTAGATTAAATTTGTGATTCTATGCATCAGAATTTCAGGATGACCTGCGTCTCTCTAACATCCTTAACTTCAGTCATTTTCAATAAATTACAATATTTATGAAAAGTATTTCAGTAACTCGGCTCACAAGTTAAACACATCATACAGATTAATTCCCACAAACTGTTTTAAAGCTTTTATTTGTTAATGATGATGATTTGTTGCTTACAGCTCATGAAAACATTTCTGATCAGATTACAGATCAATAAAAACTATTAATGCAGAAATGTGGGTCTAATGAAAAATATGTTTAATATCTGATGAAGTTGTTTTAAAACCTGACAAACGAGCCTCATGGGAACCATATTCTAATTTATTGAATATGACTGTAAATATGAGATTATTGACATTAATCCAGTTTAACGTTACTGGGACATTCATGGCAGGAGACGCTGCGCTCCATGCAGATCAACTTGTGCTGTGATAAATAACTGAGGTGGAATTGGTGACTGTGGAACCGTAAAACTAAACTGGAACTGGTTCAGACTGAAACTGGGAGCTTTTAAGTCCTCAATCCATCCAAAGCTATTACAATCAGATTTATGATGTTCCCAACAGTCCTGCAGCTCAGCCTCAGTTGGATGATGGTCATTATGTCCTGTAGATTTACCCAATACACATTCATCAGCTTCAGTCTTCTTCATCTTAAAGGAAGCTCACCAGTTTCAACTTGCAAAGCAGCTAAAGGAGATGATCTGAAAGCTCCACAACATGTCCGTAACCCTTGTGTTTGTTCGCTATCAAGTTTTCTCCACTGACTGTCAGCAGCTGCTATATATGCTACACCTCCATAATCTAAGGAAGATCTCATGAGAGCCTGATAAACTCCCAACAGCCACTTCTTGAAGCTCCACATTCCTGT
This sequence comes from Poeciliopsis prolifica, assembly GCF_027474105.1. Classification (NCBI taxonomy): domain Eukaryota; kingdom Metazoa; phylum Chordata; class Actinopteri; order Cyprinodontiformes; family Poeciliidae; genus Poeciliopsis; species Poeciliopsis prolifica. Next base: position 1,671,822 of record NW_026562446.1, read on the forward strand.
CCAGAAACAACAAATTATTCACTTTTTACATTTATTTGGAACTAATTCTATTTACTGTCTCCAGGTTAATTTTTCATCAAAGATGACACCTAAAAATCTCACTTTATTCACTTGATCAAGCTTCTGATTATAGAGTTTTAAATTAACCCTCTTCTATAAAAACATCACTTGAAACTTTACACCTGACATCCTAAATCCCCATTTATTGGCCCAACTTTCAAAATGGCCTCCTGCATCTTTTTCTGTAAATATATGAGATGATGCACCCAGAGAGCCCCATCATCAGCAAATAAAGATTTCCTTATACTTCTATCCCATCAAAAATATCATTTACCATAATATTAAAGAATTGGACAACACACACGACCTTGTGTGGTAGTTTGTGTATCTAGAGGAAAAAGCAACTCTAACTTCCATTTCTCTACCAAACAGAAAATCTAAAACAGTTATAAACCTTCCCCTAAAACCAAGTTTTTCTGGTTTAATCAATAATCCGTCTTTCCATAACATATCATATGTCTTTCTATATCAGAGAACACAGCTATCACCATTTCTTTATTTGTTTCCTTACTTCTGACTCCAGGCAGTTTCACATCCATCGTATTTCTTCCTGCACTAAAACCACTTTGATATGGACAGAATACATTTTTACTTTCAAGAAAATATGATGGTCTTTCTGTTACTATCATCTCCATTATTTGTCCAGATTGAGATGTAAGAGCTAAAGGTCTATAGTTTGAAGAGTCTGTAGGATTTTTACCTGGTTTCAACACAGGAATTATAACTGACTGTTTCCATGCAGCAGGAATTATTCCTGTCTCCCAAATCAGATTAAAACATTTTAAAATAACAGTAAGCGATATATAATTAAAATGTTTAAGCATTATATAACAAAGTCCATCTTTTCCTGGTGTTGACTGTTTAGCATTAAAGAGCTTTTTTCAGCTCATACATAATAAAAGGCAAATCCAGCTCTTGATTTGAGATGATTTTCTTATTAGAGACTCCTGGATTTTCAGCTAAAGTCTAAAGAAATCATCTTTTCCCAACCCGTGATCCTTCTGTAAGGTTTCAAAACTCTGAAATATCCCTTTGTGGGAAAATGAATATAGTATGCAGTTAATCCTTTTGAGGTCCATAGTTTGAATCTGTTATCAGTTCTGTTTGGTGCAAAATCCCAGTCATAGGCACACCATCTCATAATTTTAGATATGTCTCCGATTCTGCAGATTTGAACCAATTCCTGCCAGGACTTCAGGAAGCTGCCTCTTATGGAGTCTTCTGGGATCTGCTGTTCTTCCTGTAATTTATAATCACTAAGTAGGGCTGTTATTAGGATTCCTTTTATCATGGTGCCTTCTATGTCCTTCCATGCTGCAGTGTATGCAGGTGAGCACAAACAGACTAAAGGTCTCAGTTGGGCTGCATGATAATATTCGTGTAGGCAGGGAAGGCCCATTCCTCCCTTTTTTTAACTGCAGAGTGCTTAACTTAATTCTGGCCTTTTTACCCTGCCATAAATACCTCGCTATTAATCGATGCCATTCTAAAAATTGTTTAGATGGGATTCTGACAGGTAGACATTGAAATAAATACAGCAACTGCAGGAGGATATTCATCCTGATGGATTCTATCCAGGAGCTTAAACTTAAAAAGGGAATAACATTCCATCTATGTAAATCTGATTTTATTTTCAAATTTAGTGGCCCATAATTTACATCATATAGTTTTGAGAAGTCCCTTGACAGTGAGACTCCCAAATACTTGATAGACTCTGCCCCCCAATTCCAGTTGTACTTTGTTTTAATAGAAGACGGTGGATCATAATGAAATGTTAATACTTGGGTTTTACTTATATTGATTTTGTAGCCAGAGATCCAACTAAACTCTTCAAGTAACTTCATCAGTTTGGGGACAGTCAGTACTGTGCTATACTTATCAATAAATCATCTGTGAAACAAGGATAGTTTCTGCTCCGTCATTGTAACCCCCTTTATATCCAGCCTTCTCCTGATCAGCTGACTCATGAGATCAATAAACAAGGCAAAGAGGAGCAGCGACGCACAACATGCCTGTCTCGCACATAAAACTGAACACAATTTGTCCATACAGCTTCCTAGGTAGGGGTCTATTAACCTGACCCTGTTGAGTCCCCACCAGGGGGTCGAAGGAAAAAGTCCCCCTCCTCAGTCCAGAGGGAGAGGCCCTTACCTGCAACAGTTGCATGTTGGAAAAAAGAAAAGGCGACAAAATGTCCAACTCCAAAGGAAAAAAGGTCCCGGTCGAACCGAGTTACTTTATAGTTTGTTTCCATCACTAGTTACAGATTTGGTTGAAGATATTTCACATTTCCTCCCGCCGTCTTCGGTCTGGGGAAGATCCGCTAGATCCCAGAGGGGCCACTAGATCCCAGAGGGGCCATTAGATCCCAGAGGGGCCACTAGATCCCAGAGGGGCCACTAGATCCCTCCCAGAGGGGCCACTAGATCCCTCCCAGAGGGGCCACTAGATCCCAGAGGGGCCACTAGATCCCAGAGGGGCCCCGGTTTTCCTGAAGGCTCGCAGCTTCTCCCTGTAGTTGGATCCCCGGCCGGCTTTAGATGCTCCCTTCATCGTTCATCGGTCCACTCTCATCCAGGACAATCTCTGCATCTGCTCCATGAGTGTCTCCGGAGGTTTGATAGTTGAAACAGTGAACCCTCGTCTCAGCAGGTTCCTCTGATGCCTCCTCCACCGTATCGTAGGTTTTGGATCCGTCCTCGAATCTAACACGTAGCCTCGCGGGGAAGAGGGTCTGGAAGTGGATGTTATTTTCCTTCAATACTTTGCGGATTTCTGCATTTTCCCTTCGTCTCGTCAGTATGAGAGGTGGATAGTCGTTATCCAGGTTGATGTGATTTTCTTGTAAAGCCCTTCTTCTGCCAGGCTTTGCGGAGAATCATCTCTTTAGTTCTAAAGCTTAGGAACCTGATTATGATGGAGCATGGCGGCGCGTCATCTGGCGGCTGCGGCCCACTGACCGATGGGCTCTTTCGATGTGGAGTTCAGGGATGTCCTCGTTCAGCTCAAGATCTTGACGGAGTAGGTTTTTGACAAATGAGAACATTGTAGATTCCTTCTCGGATCCCTCAGGAACCCCATACATCCTTATGTTCTCCCGTCTGGATCGACTCTCCAAATCCGTCAGCTTGTCCTCCAGCTTAGCGTGTAGCTTTAGCATAGCCGTTATGACCTCCTCCGTGTTTAGGAGCCTTTCTTCTGCTTTCTCAATTCCTCCCTCCACCTCCTCCATTCTGGTATTCACCTTCGCAATTTCTTCTTTTATCATCTCCAGTTGTTCTTTATTTTCTTGGCGAAACCCTTTCAGTTCTCGCAAGATCAGTTCAGTGTCGACCATTTTTAGGCATTGCTCCTCATGGCTTGTTAGCTTCAACATGTTAGCTGCTATTTGCTGCTGTGTCTCTTTTCTTTAGTCAGCGTTTATTTCTCAAAATAGTGGTACGATCTTATCCCTCTTAATTATTATATTGCATATTTACCCAGGTTTCATGGGGGAAATTTCTCTATTTGCTACGGTTCAACCAGGAGCGCTCTTGCTATGCGACCATTGCGGTGGTCTTCCAATCCGGAAGCCATTTTCTTCACTTTTTATGTAATTTATATTTTATTAAATCCTGAAAGTTGTGAGTTTTGTTTAAAATCTAAAGTTTTTATTTTTCTCTCCCAGAACTTTAAACATCCATCTGACCAAACATGGAGTTACTTTTCCTCTCATCTTTGCTTCTTGGGGCTGATTGGTCTGGAGCTCCATCAAATATTGTTTTAAAGTCTTTCTGCCATCAGTAGATCATCATAGAAATCTAACTGAACTTCTGTTATTAATTTAGTCAGAGTCCCTATTAAACTATTAAACCATCCCACTCTTTAATTTTTCTTGATCCGTTCTTAGTCTGGAGAATATTCCAGAAAACTGGGTGATGATCTCTGCCTCCAGATGAGGCGTCTAAATATTTAATAATCAAATTAAGCATTCAGCTTCAAACTAAATGTTTCCAGCAGACTGACTGAAGACATTTGTCCCTCTTCCTCCTCTATCAGACCTTCTCTGCTCCTGCAGCAGGTTCCTCCATACCTGAGAGCTTCCAGTCTCCAGTGTGGATCCTTCAGTCCAGCCGACAGCAGCTTCACTCCTGAGTCTCCTGGATGATTGTAGCTCAGGTCCAACTCTTTCAGATGGGAGGGGTTGGAGGTCAGAGCTGAGGCCAGAAGCACAGCCTTCCTCTGAGACCAAACAGCCTGATAAGCTGCAGACACACAATTCATCACATGATGAGAAAATGAGAAACATGGAGGTAGAAACCAAGATCTGAACTGATGGATGGATGGATGGATCTATAATTATGCTTCTTTTTGCACCTAAGATGCATCAATTTGTCAAGAGTCCAGAGTTACCTGAGAGTTTCCAGGTTGCAGTTTGGACTCTTCAGTCCAGCAGAGAGAAGCTTCACTCCTGAATCCTGCAGGTTGTTGTTACTCAGGTCCAGTTCTCTGAGACTGGAGGACTGGGAGCTGAGAACTGAGGACAGAGCTTCACAGCTTCTCTCTGAGAGGTTACAGTAACTCAGTCTGAGGAGACAGGGAGGAAAATATAGTATTAAATAATTCTACAAATATTTACATATTTATTTTAAGTCAAGAATGTCCTTCTCGGAAAGACTGAAAGTATATTTACTTCACATATTTTTATGTTGACTTTCATTGTGAACTGGATCATTTTGCAGATGGTCCTCCTGTCTTGACAAATTTAACAACAGACAACAAGGAGGCTGGCAAGAGAAATATTAAATTCCTCTATGAACTAAATGAATCCATGTCAGTTTTAACAGAAAGAGTCCAATGAAGCCTGAGAATCAAGGCTGGGCTGAAGATCAGCATCAGGCTCAGTTTGAGGATCAGCATCAGAGCTGGTTTGAGGGAAAACAGCAGCTTGAATCAAAGCAGAGCAAATCTACAGTTCATCTTTACATGTTTAACTGTTGGATACAGAGATGGAAAACTGAGCAGAAACAGACATAAACTGTTCCTCTGAGCAACAAGCTAACTATTTTGCTTCAAACTAAATGTTTCCCAGCAGACTGACTAAAGACATTTGTCCCTCTTCCTCCTCTATCAGACCTTCTCTGCTCCTGCAGCAGGTTCCTCCATACCTGAGAGCTTCCAGTCCAGTGTGGATCCTTCAGTCCAGCCGACAGCAGCTTCACTCCTGAGTCTCCTGGATGATTGTAGCTCAGGTCCAACTCTTTCAGATGGGAGGGGTTGGAGGTCAGAGCTGAGGCCAGAGAAGCACAGCCTTCCTCTGAGACCAAACAGCCTGATAAGCTGCAGACACACAATTCATCACATGATGAGAAAATGACAACATTGAGGTAGAAACCAAGGACTGAACTGATCATTTAATGTGAGAAAAACTTAATAAATTGTGCTCAACCTGTCAATTAGATGAAATAGTAATAATGCTCTATTTTTTTTATCTACATTATAAAAATCAACATTTATCACTTATAGTATGGATCAGAACAGAAACATCCTTCATTGATCCACAGCAGGGAGTTCAGGTTTACCAGCAACAAGTTGAAGGTAAATGAAAGAATCAAACATTGAAGAAAAGCTAAAAATAAAACATAATAGGAGACTGTAGAGTAAGGACACATTTACAATAGAGGAATATAAATGCTGTACATTTAATAAAACAGCATTGGTAACATGTGGAATAAATAAGAAAGCCAACCAACTGCTGGGATCTGTAATTATGTTTCTTTTTGCACCTAAGATGCATCAATTCGTCAAGAGCCCAGAGTTACCTGAGAGTTTCCAGGTTGCAGTTTGGACTCTTCAGTCCAGCAGAGAGAAGCTTCACTCCTGAATCCTGCAGCTTGTTGTTACTCAGGTCCAGTTCTCTGAGACTGGAGGACTGGGAGCTGAGAACTGAGGACAGAGCTTCACAGCTTCTCTCTGAGAGGTTACAGCCACTCAGTCTGAGGAGACAGGGAGGAAAATTTGGAATTAAACAATTCATAAATATTTACATCTTTATTTTAAGTCAAGAATGTCCTTCTTGGAAAGACTGAAAGTATATTTACTTCACATATTTTTATGTTGACTCTTATTGTGAACTGAATCATTTTGCAGATGGTCCTCCTGTCTTGAAAAAATTAACAACAGGCAACAAGGAGGCTAGCAAGAGAAATATTAAAATTCCTCTATAACTAAATGAATCCATGTCAGTTTTAACAGAAAGAGTCCAATGAAGCCTGAGAATCAAGGCTGGGCTGAAGATCAGCATCAGGCTCAGTTTGAGGATCAGCATCAGAGCTGGTTTGAGGGAAAACAGCAGCTTGAATCAAAGCAGAGCAAATCTACAGTTTCATCTTTACATGTTTAACTGTTGGATACAGAGATGGAAAACTGAGCAGAAACTGACAAAAACTGTCCTTTGAGCAACAAACTAATTATTCAGCTTCAAACTAAATGTTTCCCAGCAGACTGACTAAAGACATTTCTCCCTCTTCCTCCTCTATCAGACCTTCTCTGCTCCTGCAGCAGGTTCCTCCATACCTGAGAGCTTCCAGTCTCCAGTGTGGATCCTTCAGTCCAGCCGACAGCAGCTTCACTCCTGAGTCTCCTGGATGATTGTAGCTCAGGTCCAACTCTTTCAGATGGGAGGGGTTGGAGGTCAGAGCTGAGGCCAGAGAAGCACAGCCTTCCTCTGAGACCAAACAGCCTGATAAGCTGCAGACACACAATTCATCACATGATGAGAAAATGAGAACATTGAGGTAGAAACCAAGGACTGAACTGGTCATTTTAATGTGAGAAAAACTTAATAAATTGTGCTCAACCTGTCAATTAGATGAAATAGTAATAATGCTCTATTTTTTTTATCTACATTATAAAATCAACATTTATCACTTATAGTACGGATCAGAACAGAAACATCCTTCATTGATCCACAGCAGGGAGTTCAGGTTTACCAGCAACAAGTTGAAGGTAAATGAAAGAATCAAACATTGAAGAAAAGCTAAAAATAAAACATAATAGGAGACTGTAGAGTAAGGACACATTTACAATAGAGGAATATAAATGCTGTACATTTAATAAAACAGCATTGGTAACATGTGGAATAAATAAGAAAGCCAACCAACTGCTGTGATCTGTAATTATGTTTCTTTTTGCACCTAAGATGCATCAATTTGTCAAGAGTCCAGAGTTACCTGAGAGTTTCCAGGTTGCAGTTTGGACTCTTCAGTCCAGCAGAGAGAAGCTTCACTCCTGAATCCTGCAGGTTGTTGTTACTCAGGTCCAGTTCTCTGAGACTGGAGGACTGGGAGCTGAGAACTGAGGACAGAGCTTCACAGCTTCTCTCTGAGAGGTTACAGCCACTCAGTCTGAGGAGACAGGGAGGAAAATATATTATTAAATAATTCTACAAAAATGATGTTCTTTCAATCAACAATGTTTTTTGTTGATTTGAACAAACAATTTTATTTTACATGACATTTGCATTTGTTATGAACTGTTTCATTCTATAGTTCATACTGATGCTAAAGGAAGTCTGTTTCTTTATTACACAACCCACCAATGGGACACTTTGAAGAGACAATGCACCAATATAGAAACTGAAAGTAACAATGTGTGTCCTTACAGAGCTTTGTTGGAGGCTTTAACCACTGGCAGCAGCCTCAGAAGAACCTCCTCTGAAGCAGAGTATTTCTTCAGGTCAAACACATCCAGATCTTTTCCTGATGACACTAAGATGAAACCCAGAGCTGACCACTGAGCAGGAGACAGTTTATCTGTGGAGAGACTTCCTGAACTCAGAGACTGTTGGATCTCCTCCACTAGAGAACGATCATTCAGTTCATTCAGACAGTGGAACAGATTGATGCTTTTCTCTGCAGACACATTCTCACTGATCTTCTCCTTGATGTATTGAACTGTTTCCTGATTGGTCTGTGATCTACTTCCTGTCTGTGTCAGCAGACCTTTTAGGAGTTTCTGATTGGTCTGTAGTGAAAGTCCCAGGAGGAACGGAGGAACAAGTCCAGGTGTCCATTTGGACTCTGTAAGGTCTGGTCAACAGCACTCTGATGGAGAGACTTTAGTTTAGGTTTATTAAATAATGAAGTTTTCTTAGATGTTTGTCTTTCTTTCATCAGGTTGACTCCAGAGTTGATGAAGGTCAGATGAACATGAAGAGCAGCCAGAAACTCCTGAACACTCAGATGGATGAAGCAGAACACCTTGTCCTGGTACAGACCTCTCTCCTCTTTAAAGATCTGTGTGAACACTCCTGAGTACACTGAGGCTGCTCTGATATCGATGCCACACTCTGTCAGGTCTGATTCATAGAAGATCAGGTTTCCTTTCTGCAGCTGATCAAAAGCCAGTTTTCCCAGAGACTCAATCATCTTCCTGCTCTCTGGACTCCAGTGTGGATCTGTTTCAGCTCCTCCATCATACTTGACCTTCTTCACTTTGGTCTGAACCACCAGGAAGTGGATGTACATCTCAGTCAGGGTTCTGGGCAGCTCTCCTCCCTCTCTGGTCTCCAACACATCCTCCAGAACTGTAGCAGTGATCCAGCAGAAGACTGGGATGTGGCACATGATGTGGAGGCTTCGTGATGTCTTCATGTGGGAGATGATCCTGCTGGCCTGTTTCTTATCTCTGAATCTCTTCCTGAAGTACTCCTCCTTCTGAGGGTCATTGAACCCTCTGACCTCTGTCACCATGCCAACACACTGAGAGGGATCTGATTGGCTGCTGCAGGTCGTGTGGTTATCCAGAGGAGAGCAGAGGGAAGCAGTTTCCCCTGATGAGGTTTGTCAGCAGAACATCCACTGAGGTGGACTCTGTAGCATCAGTCAGGATCTCCTTGTTGTGGAAGTCCAGTGGAAGTCGACTCTCATCCAAGCCATCAAAGATGAACAGAACCTGGAAGTGTTCAAAGCTGCAGATTTCTTTGGTTTCACTAAAGAAATGATGAACAAGTTCCACCAAGCTGAACTTTTTCTCTTTCAGCACATTCAGCTCTCTGAAGGTGAATGGAAATATGAACTGGATGTTCTGGTGGGCTTGTCTTCAGCCCAGTCCAGAGTGAACTTCTGTGTTAGGACTGTTTTCCCAATGCCAGCCACTCCCTTTGTCATCACTGTTCTGATTGGTTGATCTCTTCCAGGTGGGACTTTAAAGATGTCTTCTTGTCTGATTGTTGTTTCTGGTCTGTGTGGTTTCCTGGATGCTGTTTCAATCTGTCTGACCTCATGTTCATCATTGACCTCTCCAGTCCCTCCCTCTGTGATGTAGAGCTCTGTGTAGATCTGGTTCAGAAGGGTTGGACTTCCTGCTTTAGCAATCCCCTCAAACACAGACTGGAACTTCTTCTTCAGACCAGATTTAAGTTGATGTTGACAAACTGCAGCAAATGCCCTAAATTAACAAAATAACAAAAATCATATATGAAAGAAAATCATCTTTTGAATTTGATTACGTCACTTCAGCAAATGTGTAATTTATCTATCAATTAAATTTTTGAAGAAATCCTCTTACTGCTCTGCAGACGGTCAGCCAGCTCCTCCTGCTTCATCATCCTCAAGAAGATCAGTGTGATCTTCATCACTGCCTCTCTGCTGCTCTTCCTCTGCTCCTCATCCTCACCTCCCAACACCTCATCATCTCTCTGACTCTCTGAGAATGTTGGCTTCTCTGGACTCAGTAATTTCTGGATCTTCTTCAACTCGTTCTTCACAAAAGTGATCATGTTGTCCTCAAGCAGCTGGAACAGAATAATATACAAAGGAAATCAGGCTGAAATAAATCTTGGAGCCAAACACCTAGATGGACTCACAGTCCTCTACTTTACAAGTCCAGCATGGAGATGACTGTGAACAGAACCCATGGAGAATTAAATGCTGTTCATGAACAGACCATAAATACAGAGTCCAATAGATGCTTCTGGACAGATGAACCACTGTGAACCTCTGAGCTCTGGTCCACTCTGTGGAGGAACCAGGAACAATTAGGAAATCAGGAAATATTTATTCAACAGTATTTACAGAGAAAATCAGTTTCTTTTTTTATGCTTTAAGATTTTAAATCATTTCAAAGCATAAAAAACAGAACATCATATAGACACAATATGAAGAATTTAGAAAGAGAAAGAAGAGATGAACTACAGGGATGTAGGCCAGTAACACAGCAGATAATTTCAAAGTTAATGGTGAACTTGGATGTCAAACAGTCCAAACTGTCAGCAGATCTGATGCTGGTGGAGACAGTTTCCCAGAGCTAGGGGACAGTGGAAGTGAAGGCTCTGTCCACACAGGTCTTCAGGACAGTGTGGGACATCCATCAGGTTCTGATGATTAGATCTGAGATGATGTGGACATGGAGGTCTGATATATGTGAGTGTGTCCATGTGGGGTCCTCTACTGGATGTTATACTGAGGATTTTAAAATGGATCCTGTAGATCCCTGGAATCCAGTGAGCTCACATTGTATCTGTCCTCACAGAGACAATCAGAAGATAAAGGACCATGTAACGATATCTGGATGTGAGCAGTGAACCAGGTGATCTAAATAGTTGTAAAGATTTAATGTTCCTGCTGATCCCATTAAGAACCAGCAGAACCTCTGATGGTTCACATCAGCTCAGTTTGGTTGAGTTCCAGCAGATCTCACCAACCACATCATGAAGCTTTCCTTCCATGCTGAACGCTCTCACAATGCACACAGGAACCAAGTCCTGATGGACCAGAATGGCTTTACCAGGTATTTCCCAGTGGAAATGTGATCCACTGTTAGTCTGACATGGAGCCAGGAAGCAACAGAACATCATCATCAACATCCAGAGATAAAGATATGAAGGTGTTTTCATGAGAACAGAGCAGCTGATTTCTGTAGATAATGGATCAAACCTCTGGAAAATATAACTGGAAACATCTGAGTTCTTACTGGTTCAATTTCCACAGTTACAGCAGTTAGAAACATCTCACCTCTCTGATGGTGGAGATCCAGGAGATTTAAAGTTAATAATAAGATCGTTTGACCTGTAACTCTTAAAGGACACACAGCTGGGTTCTGGTTCTGGTTCTGGTTTGAGTCTCTGATGGATCCTGACAGAAACATGATGATTAAAACTTAATCAGCAAAGAGGAGCAGCAGCAGCTTCATCACCACGTCTGTTCTGGCCTGATATAGTGAACGCTGTGTGAAAAGGGCTGTGGACAGTAGAGATGGTGACCTCACCTCTGACCTTTGCTCTGGCTCTCATCTTCCCCACACAGAGTGGTTTTAGAGGGAGGGACTCCCTCCTCTCTGTCCTCACACTGATCCATGCTGCTGAATCCACATCAGCTCACACACACTTTCTAGCTTCACCTGCAGAGGAAACACACATCATTCATCTGCACATCAACTCTGATCATCCTTTACATCATTAGTGCTGGAAAAAGATCAGCTGCTCCTCCTCTGATTGGCTCTTCTTCTCTGCTTCATATCAGTGTCAGGTGAATGCAGTCAGACAGCAGAGAGGCAGAGGAAGCTGCCATCAGCTGCTGCACTTCTACTATCAGTCCACTAGATGGAGACATGGAGCAACATTTACATTCACTGATTCAACCTGAACAACAGGAAGTGTTTTCTGCTCCTTCAAAGATTAACTATTTCATAATGTGACTGAGAAATTGTTTTTTCTGACTTTAATGCTGGAGACCAGAGTTTGATTCCAGAAATAAAACCAAGAATCAGTTTGTTCAGAGAAGAAAATAAAGAAAATCAGATGTTCAGCAGAGAACTTCAAACGGCAGAGATTTTAGTTTTGAGTTGAAATCAGAAGTGAACATTTTCTCCAAAAATCAAAGTTCAAGTAGGAAACAAAGCAAACTTACAGTTTGTTCAAATGTTCCAAAGAGTTGATGAAGAAAATCTGAACAACAAGCTGAGACCCAACAGAACCACAGTAGATCCAGACTGGTGCCACAAATAAACAGGTTAGTTTAAACTGAAAGTCTTATGAGGAGAAATGAGCCCAGACTGGTCTGACTGGTCAGACTGACTGGGAGTCAGAGGAAAGTTATTCTGTTGACGATTTAAGACAGGATCACTTCTCATAAATCTGGATCTGCTGTTATTCTGCTGATCCAGGTTCTGTTCAACACCAATTGAACCAGAACCTTTTTTAACTTGGAACCAACTGATCTCTTCATTAATGGGGGCTTGTCTCCCCCTGGTGGTGAAACTCTTACCTGGTATTGTTTGGTTATTAAGTTCACGACGTGCTTTTACACATTATGATATTAATATCATGACGTGTTTTTACACGTCATGATATTAATGTCATGACGTTAATATCCAAAAGCTCTCTTTTGGATTACAGAGCTGTAATCCAAAAATTAAGAGACCACTTAAAATGATCAGTTTCTGATTTTATTTTTTTTATAGGCATATATTTGAGTAAAATGAACAATGTTCTCTTTTTCTATGAAGTTGACAACATGTTTGACATTCCAAGCAAAAATGTATTTGCAGAAAATGAGAAATGGTGAAAATAATAAAAAAGTTGAAGCGTTTTTAAACCACAATATTCTAAAGAAAACAAGTTAATTTAGAATACTGATTTTACTCAGAAGTTCAGAAATCATTTGGTGAATAACCAGGTTGTCAATGAGGTTCTCAGTGGTCTCCATGTTTTTTTTTCATTGCTGGATGACCACAACTGTAAAACGTGATCAGAATCAGAACCAGTTCTAAGGTTTCATTTATCAGGACATGAATGACTTTAGGGTTTGTTTGTTTCTGCTCACCTGGAGCACCAGCCGGGTGGAGTCAGTCTGAATTCCTTCATCATCTAAAGAAAACATTGAAGATCCTCCTGGAACAAAATGGAGCTTTGGAAAGAAATCAGCAGGAAGTGAAAGAAAAATGGATCTTCATCACTTGTGAAGTGAACGACATCAAGTTGGATTCAGTGGAGTCACATGAAGATCAGAAAACTGAGGCTGGAATAATAAACATGTTAAATATTAGCTGCTTATATTGCTCTCAGTGAACTTTATTTGCTGGACTTTGATGAGAATAAATAAAATCTATGATAATCCTGATGTTACTATGAAGGAGTGTTTCTTCATCCAGTCATTTATTAAACTTGCCTGATTCTGTCTCACATTAAGCTCCACTGGGTCATCAATATGTGACTGAACAGTTCAGTCAGTTTAGCTCATTTTAGCAGAAACTGAAGGTAACAGACTGTGGGATAAATTGAGTTAGGCTCATATGAAAATTCATGGTTTCTCTGCACCAAAGCAATGTTAGAGTGGGAGATCCTGGATGTGGGGTGAGGAGGTAAACTGGGTTACTGCTGACCAGCAACTCCTTCCCATTTCCTTAAACTACATCCACCTGCAGGAACAAGGAATGTGGCTTTTTGTCCACATCTTAAGCAGTGCTGACAGATATCACCTGCATGCTTGGAATCCTTTAGTCCTCACAGATCTGCCATTAAACTGTAGATATGTTTAGAACTGCAAAGTGATAATTTAATGTAGCTGTCCCCAGTAAGGAACCTGAATTATGTGGAAACCTTAAATGTATGAATTTCATTGCAGGATGATGCAAATGGCCAAGAGAACAAATGCAGAAATGCTTTTCAATCTGTACCATTAGAAATGGTATAAATTGCTTTGCAGATCAGACATCAACTCCACTGGGGGACGGATGGGACAAGAATTTTCCTTCCAACATGAAAATGTTTAGTTTTTACTTTAGACCTGGAAATGTAAATTTGACATAATATTTTCAGAATCATAAGTAGATCTGGTAAGGAAGTAAACCAGAAAGACCTTATGATGCAACTTGTATATTTGACCCATTTCAATCAAAAAACAGAAAAAGATTCAAAGGGATTTTTAACACTGATGTTTTAATTCAAAATTTCTTTGTGAATCAGTTCCTTCAGATACACATCATTTCATTCTCCTTCACTGTACAAGGCTATAAAAAGTTCACAGCAACAGCACAAACATACAAAATAGTCATTTTTACCAAATTCATGTTTTTCCTCCTCTGCTCTCCTTAAATACATCTGAACTCTGGTGAGGAACCAGCCATAGCAAAAAGATTCAAGTCAGTGTTTACAATCTTATTTACAGAGAACATTGATCAAAGTGCATTGAAGAGGTCCTGATTTACAGTCACGTCTCTGAGGGAGGAAATATATTTACACTGTTTACAAACGCTGCAACCATGGTGATCTCAGCAGCAGCAATAATAATAATGCAATTAACAGAAGAAACCTTAATGTCAGTCAGCAAAGCATGATCAGAAATATTAACAATCTGTTTCATAATTAAATACTTTTAGTCTCCAGACTTGTTCCCCGTTGAGACCTGAGAACTTTGACCCGGTTTGAATCGGAACCAGGAAACGGGTTGATGAAGACGCCTGGTTCTTCAGAGGTTCAGTCCAGGCTGGACATGAAGACCCTCAAAGACAAACTGTTCTCTGAACAGACGGCAAAGACGACGTCGGAAAAGCAAGAATAAAAAATTCCTCAACACTGTGGAGTGAATGTGGAAAACTCATGGAAGTATTCACATAATAAATAACATTTCCTCTTCACCACAGATCAGGACTTAATGCACTTCTGAAGGCATGTGGTTGAACTGTAAGGTCCGCCGTTACGGCGAACCGTTGGCATCGTAACACGGAGGAGGTTTCCGCAAGGAGAAGAAATAAAAAAACCAAAATCCTGAGAACGATCAGGATAAATCATCTCTGTGCTCACTATGGAAATCTGTGAACAGAAACAGAGGAAGGAAAAGATGGATTTTATTTAACTGAGAGGAATGGCAGCATTTTCAACCACATCACAAAATATTGACTTGAAGATTTCCAATATCTCAGATTTTAAAAAATTAAACTCACCGCTGGGTAGGTGTGGCCCACGTTGGCGCCGTGGCGGGTGATGTCGATGTTGAGGTCTTCTTCTGTGGTTTTCAAGTAGACTGGGTTGTCAAAGTTCATGCTCTCTGGTTCTTCAGCTGCCAGTTCCTACATCAGGTAGGCGCCCGCTCCGGCCATGGCCAGCACTGCAGCAGAGACACAGGCTGGGAAACAGATTGACCTCATGTTGACCTTAGGAGGAGGCAGAGGCACTTACAGACAGGTAGGATGGCCCAGGCAGCAGCAGAGCCTGGCTGTGGAGTCCACCTGGATAGATGTGCTCACATTGGCTTCTGGAAGAGACGACAAAATCAGTAACTTCCATAACCTTAAAGAGTTTAGGATAGGGTCATGGTCTACACAAACCCTGCAAACTCAATCTTAGATAATGTTCAAGTCTGCTTAGTTCAGTGAGCCGTTTTAAGACTTATTGTCACCAATTCCAAAATAAATCTAAACAGATTCACCACTGTACAATTGTATAGCTTTGAAAAGTAGAAGTGGAGCTCCTGCAGAAACAAGCAGCAAATGGTTTCTAGATTACAGTTGTCTTTTCCAGCAGCCATTGTACAGTGCAAACAGCAGTAAAACCTGCTGGGATGTTTCATTTGGAGGGTTTATAAAGGCTCATTTTCTGAAGCAAAAATATTTGCCAACATCAGCTTGGTGTAAATCTAAAGCTCTCAATCAAACGAGCTTCAGCGAATCCCTGCATTAATCTTTACAAATGCAGAATAGGGGGTAAAAAAAGGTTCCAATAGCAAACTAAAATCTTCCAGGTTTTGAGGTTTGTAAACTACATTGAGGGCAAGAATGTAGGTTTTGTTTGAGCCAAATATTGCATGTGTACTTCCCCCATTTTCACTAGATGGCGCTCCTGTACTAGATTAATTTGTCAGAGCTTTAACTCTTCCAGCAGCAGAGAGTGATGACCGAATGTCACATTGTTCAGCATTTAGCAACAAGCACAGGGTCATGTTTCTGATTAGATCAAAAACTTCAGTAAAAATAAAACAGGGAATTTAAGTTCTTCCAAGAGTTCCAGTTTTGAAATGATCCAACTGAAATTTATAATCTCAGCTGTGGAAGAAGATTTGAGGAATTACAGGTTAATTCAGCTCTTAGATTCAGATCAGGACCAAAGCAGCAGAAGTTTCAGTTAAGCAGAAGAGAAGGTTAAATTCAGAAATCTTTGCAGGAGAAAAAAGCTACTGATTATGAGAGCATGCCCATGATGCGAGTTAGGTTTTACCTTTAGGCTGCGTTACAGCTTCACTACCGTCCTCAGGAAGAGTTGTCACTAGAAGAGCAAACAACCTTAAGCATTCAAGGTCGTCCCATTTCTGAGTTCTCTTTGAATGTAGACCAGATCTCTGGAGAGTAAACTGGTTTATCTGATGCAAATCAAGAGGATGGGAGAGTCGCTGCAATCTGCATGAATGGTTTCACCATCCTGTAATAACGACTCACACTGGGAAGTCTGGTCCTTTTGCCTGGAAAGGCCAGTTCATGTGGGGAGGTGTGAATGTGGAACTGAACTCTGGTCCACTACAAACATCGGCCTGTTTGGTTGAAGTGAAGGCTGGTGCAGTTTGAATGCATATGAACGAACCACAGATTGTTCCTAAAGCAGGAAGTGAACTACAGCGTAGGGCATTCTGGGTAAATACAGTGAAACAAATGCTAGCTAGTTTAGTGCTAACGGGAGAAATGGCTTGTGGTCTTTTGCCAAAGACAAAATAAATAAAACTAAAATCTGATGTCACTTTTTGTGATGAAGGTTATTTATAGTAATTTATTGACTATACTGGAGCCTTTGGTCTTATTGCACAAGGATCAGAGGCGTCGTCACACTGTGTGCATAAACTTCTATTTGAGTTCTGCAGCCAAATCTGGATTCCTAATGTAGAACAAATTGCAGGGTTCATTTTGTACATCATCCCACATATAGCATATTATTAGGCTCTGAAAACAGTCAGTAATAATCATATTCCTGTGAATTATCACAAATATCAAGAAGCTGCTGACATTTCTGATGAGCTTTGAGTTTCTCGGTTCTGATCAGTCATTCTGTGAAGAGGAAATAAAAGCTTTCTTCATGAAATGTAAACAAACCTGCCCACTCAAAGCATTATGGGACTTCAAGTTTCTCATTGTAAGCAATGAGAAACTGAAACGTCTATGATTTCAGCTCCCACTGAAGGAAAAACCTCCACTGATCTGTAACGGCGTGAACAATAAAAACAGTCGTTTGTCGCTGTGAGTTGAGCTTCTGTTCACTTTGTGTTTCTAACTGGATTAGAGTCGCCGGAGCAGCAGCCTCACAAAGCTCTACAGTTCCCGGTCGGCCCAGCTGGAAAATGGGCTGGACGGGCAGAAATTAGTCTTAAAGGGACAGGCACCCATTTTCACTGCAACCAACAGAGGTTCAGCATAGAGCTTCAGTCCTGCTAAACCTCCAAATGGGATTTAAATAAGCTTCCCAATATAAAGAACTAAAATTGACCAAAGTTTAGGGTAAATACTTCAATGAAATGTGGAAAACCAGAAACTAGAGGAAAAATGGAAGCAAACTCAGAAGATCAAGGATGCAGTCGAGCTGAGTGATAAAATTTAGTTTTAAGGTTCGATGTCTGAAGATATGGATTCCCCCTGTTCTGTTGGGTTTTTTGAACAGACAACCTCAGCATGTTTTATACCCAGTTAAAACTCTTAATCCTCCACAGATTCTCAGCGTTTCCTGCAGTTGTTCTGAGCGCCGTCATGAAGTCGGTCAGCGATCCGCGAGTCCCGGCTGGAACCAGAGTCCAATTAGTGCTGCGGATTCAGCTGTCAGGTTTCTGTTGGGTTTGAAAAGGCTAATCTGTGAAAGGAGCGAAGCCGCAGGGAAAAACAAAGCGAGTCTCTAAGCAACCGGTCGTCCAGCAGGAGGGAAAGGCCAGCGCCGCTGCTCTGCCTTCACTCCTGCAACCGCTAATTGTTGCAAACAATCCTGGAGCCCGCTTCAAATGGACCACTGCAGACATTTACCCACAACTTAAATTTCAAGACGCCGCTTCCTTTTCTCCTCTAGAAGCCTTAAAAACAGGCGAGTGGTTCTTTATATTGAAAACAAAAAAGACTTCAGCAGTGGAAAGAGGTCGATGTTGAAAAGCTGCAGCTGCAGAATCAGTGTTTGCATTTCTGTGCAGAGCTCACCGGGTCTGCAGCGCTGGCCGTCTGCTGCCAGCTCCTGGCCTGCAGGACACACGCAGCTGTACTTGGGGAATGTTTGTTGATCTGTGGAGCAGGAAGACACAAGAAGCTGCAGCCGCCATTTTCACTTTTCTCTGTGCACCAGTTGGTACCTGCAGAAAAACAAAACAAATGAATCACTGAGTAACTGAAGCCCAAATCAAGCTGGAGAACTTGTTCCACACCAGTTCTGGGTTAAACTGGGTGACCTTTGACCCCTCACCAGCCAGCTGGATCAGCTCATGGTAGACGATGACGTCCTGAGGGTCGTTCAGGTTGCTGGCGAGCGTGACGACATCAGAACCAGAACTTGTTGGCGCCGAAGATGGCTTTGTTTTCACCGTCCGTCCAGAAAAACCCGATCCTGCCAACAGAACCAAACATGGCCGACTTTCATACAGAGCTGCAACTGATCATTTCAGTAATCAATTATTCTGATCAATGGTAATATTTTTTTTTACAGATTTTTATTTGACTAAATCCTTTTTGTACAATTAGAAATAATTCTGTAAACATTTTATTGCTTAAAACTTTGTATTTGACTGTTATGTTTATGAAACATTTTGAATTTGCTGAAATGTGCTAAACAAATAAACTTTATTAAAAAGCAGCAGCATTTCTTCAGTAAGTCTAAATGAACGAAAGCTGAAGGCCAAACGAACCTCGAAACACGGTGAGAGCGAATGGATGAGCCAGGAAGTCTGCAGACTAAATGAGGCCTAATCGATGTCTTAGTGACCAGAGGATCAATAAGGCCTTAATCAGCCCAGAGGTTCAAACTGATGAAACATGAGGATGGAGGCTCTATTAAAACATTCCTCACCATCTTCCATGTTCTTTCAGCAAACAGTTGAGACAGAGCTGGTTTGGTTCCACCACTATTGACCTGCTGCTTTAGCCGCCATTGAAAGTTTTATTAAAAGTCTGTCTGTCAGGATTCCGGTTGTGAGAGCGTGTGCGTGAGAGTGTGAGTGGGAGTGTTAACATCTTCTTTCAGCGAGGATCTTCGTGAGGAGCCTGTGGAGCCAGCGCAGGTGACGCTGATTTGCCTCTCAGCGTGCTGGAATAAAGGAGCGGCAGAATCCTCCAGTCATCCCTAGATGGTTAACGCTACCGGTAGTCACTCTGGCCTCACCTGTTGAAAACTTGTTTCTTGAACCTTGTTGTGTAACTCGAAGTTACTTACTCTCCGTATCCTGTTCGTTTCCAGGACTTTTTGTGTTCTCGTTTCAAGAAGCTCCTGAGATTGCCTGCCTCCTGCTCCGCCGTTTCCACTGACTCCATCCTGTTCCAACCACCCGAGCTAACTCCTCGCACTCCCTCCGGCACCGTTGCACACCCTCACGCCGGATCCTGACGCCTCACCCCTAAGCTCTGGAAAATCCGCACCAATGTAAGCCAGCTCCTGATTCCTCCTCCGAACTCACATTCTGAACCCATTATAATTCAGCTCTCGTTTCAGGCCAACCTGGTCGAGCGACCCTCGCCGCATATCGAAGTCCAGAGGACTGAATTTTATTTGTCCTGTTGTAAATAAATCACTTACCTTTCTATCCAGTGTGTGGTTACTGCATGTGGGTCCGCAAGTTAAATCAAACCATGTCACTGTCAGTCTGCAGATCATGTGACCAAACCAGAAAACACACTGAAAACATAGAGAACAGCAAGAAAAAGGGAAAGTTATCAAAAATGTTCATACTCGAGGAAAGTATGATGTACTCCAAAATATGCTAAAGTAAAGTAGTGAAGTATTTTTACTTTGTTACTATACAACACTGAATCAAATAAAATACCACAAGATTCATTGTATTTCATTGAGATGTTAAGGAACAGACCACCACAAGGTCCAGAACCTTTGTGAAGTCAATGAAAGCGATTGATGGTTTTAAATACTTTACAAAAGAAAGTAAGATGCTTTTGTTTAAGTCAACGTGTCTCCTGCATCAGGTAAAGCTGCAAGTCTTTCAGGTTTTGTTTTTACCACCTTTGCACATCTGATAGGCAACATTGTTGCCATTCTTCTTGACAAAACAGAAAAAAACAAACTCATCCAGTGTGAATGGAGACTGTCTGTGAGTATCGATTTACAAATCTTTTAAGAGATGTTGAATTGAGGTTTGGATTTTGTCTCTCATTCTAAATCAGGACATGGTTTAAGTAAATGAGTAGTTTTGACTGCGTGTCTAGGGATGTTGTCTGAGGTTTGTTTTCTAACAAACATCTGAGTACATCAGTCGACTGCTTTCTGACATCTAAAAATCATTTTATTTGGAGGAATCAAACTACAGCATATTTAAATTTATCTTTTTCTTAAGAAAACATGAAAAACCATAGAACTATCTTCTTCCACTTTGAAATTATACATTGTCTTGTGTTGTAGATAATGTAGCATCCATTTGCTGCTGTAATGAGACAAATTATTAAAACAGTTCAAGGATAAGTAATCTTTTGTAAGGCACACTACTTCAGTTTGGTTTAAAACATGGTGGCACAAGGCTGTCAGGTTCACCATCGCCCTCCACCTGGACAATTTAGCTGAACAAAACACCAAGGTCCAATAGGACCGGCAGTCAAAGTCAATAATTCCCCACATTGATCTGTTCTTTTTTTCTGCTTTCTCATGGGTCTCAAAACACAAAAGACTTGACATGTGATGTTCTCTTTGATAACTGCCTTTTCGGACGGCAATTGTGAGCTGATAGAACCAATGAACAAATTGATTTACTTGGTGCTTGTGAAAGGTAGTTTCTTGTTTCAAAGGCTCCTGAAGTTGTCCACAGATCTCAGTCCTTGCACCTTTTTCAAACGTAGCAGCAGGTGTTTTATTTCTGGCCGTGTCTTTTTGTCTCTCAAATATCCCTCTTTGACAAAATCCTTCAGAGCCACTGAAGCAGAAATAAAAGCCCTTTGTGGGATGGCTCACTCTGCCAAAGTTTTATAGAGTGGACTTTAGCTCTGGCACATTCTTGTTCATATCCACATGTATTCCACACTCAGCACAAGACTAAGAAATCATGCAAGAATAACATGCAAGAAAGAGCATGACATGTACCGACCATCAGGCATGGAGTCTTTGAAATATAAACTGATTGTGTCTGGTTTTAATTTACAAAGTCAAACTGAAAATAGCAGCACATGAAGTCACAAAGTTGATAAAAGTCTGTCTTTAAAACATTGCTAACCTGTTTTTCACTTTTGTCAAAAGATACTCAAAAGTTGTTGGCAGGTGGGAGACAATATGAATCTAACTGGTCAGTGATGTTGCCATGGTCATTTAAAAGGTTTAGTGGTCGACATAAAATGTTTGTTCAGATTAAGGAAGATTGTCTTCATTCATGTTTGAGCCGTCAATGACGACTAATCTGTGATTTGGTAAAGCAAAATAATCCAAATCAGAGCAGAAAGCAGATGGCACTAAATTCATGCAAATGCAAATCTGCCCATCAATAATTTGCACTTGCTTATGCGACAGGTTGGGGTTGTTTTTAGTTCAGCCACAAACACAGAACATGCATGAAAATGTTCAGAGAGAAAGATGTGCTTCTTTCACTTTTCATAACTTGACTGAGTAAAAACAGAACTGAGCTTCTGAATGCATATGATGCACAATTGTAGATTCCTAAAGGCCTCAGAATAATGCGTTTCTGTAGCTTGTTGATTTTATATCACAGAATGACAAGAATGCATCAAAAGCATTGAAAGCACTGATTAAAGTTTAGAAGGGATACGATTGGACAAACTGTGTGAACAAATTAAGGGGCAAAATCACAAAGATATTTCCAGTAGCTAATTGTGTGTGGACAATTTCAGCTAACTCTGAAACCAGCAACAGAAACATGTTTTCTAATTTCTTCACAAAGCCAATAGTCTTTCTCAGCTTCTCAGCAGTTTGTTCACTGATTTAGTTGATTGTGTCCTTGTCTGTCTGTCTATTTACATAAAAAGTAGTAAATAGTTGCAGAATTTGAAAAATGTGAATTTATTTGCACAAATTAGATTTCATGGCAAAAATACTGTGTGGTTAGAAATCCTGACAAATGGGAAAATAAAACGGTTGGCAACTCAGGTGTGTCAGAGACGTTGAATTAATCTTCTCCTTTATTGAGGAATCCCTTGTATTTACAAATCATTTCTCTATTTCTTCCAACAGATGCTTCACATGATCCTGCAGAGATTACTAAACTCAATTCAACAAATTTAACTGAGCACAATGTGGGTGAGTTGAACTGAGGAATCTTCTGCTTATTATGCTGATGGTGAGAAAAGGGATATCCAAGGAAAATGTTGAAGAGTCAGCTTCCTCATCATCTACTTTATACTATGCTACTATTAACTTGTACTTGTATCAAACTTGGGACAAAATAAAACATTTGTCCAATTAATAACTTGTCTGTGGATGCTACTTTGGGACACAACAGTGGAGCAGTCCAGTCCCAACAGTTCCCCCAATAGTACCATAAACAATGGTACCACTTGTACCATTGTTTACCATGTTGTCCTTGTCAAACAATGTCCCTGTCCCTTTACCATCATCCTCATTTCACAATGAGAACAGCAGTCAAACAGGACAGAGAATTAGTTTTTTTTAAAATTAGCACTAGATCTGCCAGCCCATTCCTGCACATATGCCAAACATACACCCAGCCCCATTACACACATCTTCACAAGCTGCACCTCATCATGTTCCTGCACCTTCAGCAGAGACACAGATGCAACCAATTCAATAGCATCTTCAAAATAACAGCCACAGATTCACCTGCAGCAGAATGTATGAAGAAAATAATAAAACATATTGATAAGGGCTGATCATCATCATCAGTCGTGTTCCTACAATGTCACTGCTAGTGCATGTTTTTGTGCTCAAATAAAGCTGAGGACAATAATATCTGTTTAGGTAAATACATTTTAATATCTTACAGGATGCAGCATTTATTTTATCAATTTTTCTCCAACAATCATTTTTACAAATACATGTAACCCATTTAGAAAGGAAAGAGGAGAAAAATGTTGATCTTGAAATGTTTCTATGCAGATGATGGAGAGAGAGGAGCAGAGCTGCAGAGAGGGTTGAGACGAGGCTTTATTCACAAGATCCATCTAATGGCCTTTACCACACAAAACGGGAACATTTAGGCATCATGGCTGAAAATGGTTCTGATGGCCCAAATCCAAGACCAGAGGAGAGTAACAGGTGTTTTCCCAAAGCTTACTGGTTTGGTTTACTGTCTAATGGAGAGAAAGTTGAAGGAGATTGGTTACTGTATTCCAGAAATACTAACAAAGTCTATTGTTTGCATGAAAGCTCTTTGGAGAAGCTAAAGTTCCTGCCACGTGGCTTGTGGAGGGAATAATAACTGGCCATGTCTTTCAAAAACACCGAAGCCCCATGAAACCAGTAGTTGTCACATAAACGCTTCTCTGATGTGGAAAGAAATGTGGCTTACGCCTCGGTAAGACTATTGATAGTGAACTGCAGAGAACCAGCAGCTGGAAAAGCAACTGGAGAAATGTGTTGGCTCCAGTTATTGACTGCATCCTCTTCCTTGCAGAGAGAAACTCGCCACTAAGGGGGAAAATTGTCAGCTAGGAAATCTTAAAACTGGAGCTTTTCTGTGAATCCTGGAGCTCAGAGCACGATCTGATGTCACACTGGCAGAACATGTTAGAAAGGCTGCAAACTCCAAACAAACCCCTGGATATCTGACATGCTGCTCAGAATGAACTGCTGGATTCAATATCAGAGTGTTTGGGCTAAATATCTGCCCAGACCAAAGCCTCCAAGGACTTTGCAGTGGAACTGGAATATTTCAAAGCAAGAGCAGGCCTCAGTCATCATTCCATATATTGATACAGATGGGAAGAAAAAAGTCTCTATTGCAGAGTCTTTTGTGGGTTTCACTGCTGTGAAGGACACAACTGGGAAAGGCCTCACACTAACAGGGGTACTGGAGAGTTTGGGCTTGGATTTGGCTGATTGTAGAGGGCAAAGTTACCATAATGGCTCTAATATGAGGGCAATAAACAAGGCTGCTGAAGCTTTAATACAGCAAAGATGTCCAGAGGCTCCATTCATCCCCTGCTGCAGCCACAGCCTGAACCTTTTGTTATGTGATGCAGCCTCATCTAGCAGAGAGTCTAACTGTCTTTGGCATGTCCAAAGATTGGACACCATCTTTGGGTCTTCTGTGGAGCATTTGATCAATAGTTTTACTGACATGGACATTTAATGCTAGTGCAGCACAAGTTAGTCTGGATCTTCCTGCAGCTTTAGATCACAGTTTTCTTCCTCTTAAACATGAATCTCTTTGAAGCCACTGCTTTCATTTCTTGTTGCTTTCATGGGCTGTAGGGTCAAAGGTCAAGCTGGCGTCTTTCTTTGCCATCTTTTGTGATAATTACAGCGAGATAAGAAACTTGTGTTTCAGCAGCAGGAATGTTGTAAAGATGGATTGGCGACAGGATGACATGGGAAGCGATTCACATGAGTTTAAATGGAGTTTGAGGCCTGAAGCATCAGAGAAAGTTTGGATGAGACGGATAACAGGAATTTGGTCGGCATCTCTCAGAAACAGAGTCGTGTCATCAGCAACTGGACTGATACACATTTCTCCATCAGCAACTGGGATGCGGCGCATTTTGTTTCCCAGAATAAATGTTGCAAGAAGTTGGGCTGCCATCAGGAATAAATAGGAGAAACTGGGCGGCCCAGTCTCTCTCCTCTGGATACTGGGAATCTGGGACAGGAACCAGTTTAACACAGCAGTTACCTTCTTGTAAAGAGGCTGGATATGAAATATGGCCTGAAAGCAAATGTTTCTAAGCTCCCATACGTAAAGCCGTCCTCTAGAGAGTCAGAAGCCTTATAAAAGTCCAACAAGCAAATCAAGCTGTTATCATTGATTGGTTCTGAAGGGTCCAGTAGATCCAGCACAAGCCTCAGGTTGTTTGTGTCTGTGGGACATGAAGCCTGATTGAGATTCATCAATAATAGAACTGAGGGTTTGTTTCATTCTTCTGGCCAAATCCAAACTTTCCAGTCATTGTTCAGTCAGCAAATAGGTCTCCAGTTGTCAATGGGTAACTTGTCTTTGCCAGCCTTTGGGATCAGAGTAATAAGGCCTTGTGTTAAAGTAGGAGGCAATTCTCCACCATCAATACTTTCTGAAAGAGCCTGAGAATAAAGGGACTCACATCTTTGACACATTTCTCATAAAGCTACTTGACAGCCCATCACTACCTGCTGATTGGTTGTTTTAAGGCTTCAAATATCCTCTTCTACTTCCTGTAGCGTGAGGTTAGCATCACACATGTTGTTCTCAGATCAACTTCACAATGTTTCATGGAGTCAATCAGAAAAGAAGCTTTTTCATGGGAGTCTTCAGAGGAGTAGAGGTTGTTGTAGGAACTGGAACCAAATGAACCAAGAGTTTTATGGTCTGATACAATCTTGTCATGAACTTTAAGTGAGTCTAAAGTCTCATGAAGTTTAGATTGTTCTGAACCAAAACAGTAGGAAGAACACTGCTCCCCTTCCTCCAACCATCTGGCTCCAGACCTGACAAACGCGCCTCCAGCTTCTGTTTCTATATTTCATCCAGTTTAGTTTGACCTTCACTAAGGAGAGAAAGGTCATCCTCATGAAGGTCATCATGGCTGATCCTGGATAAAGAAGCTGTCTGAGAGCAAAGACTTTCTTCCTCTTGCCTTCTCTTTTCTGCAAGGTTCCTGCTGAAGGATCTGCTGGATTTTCCTCTGTCATATTTGAACAGTTCCCAAAAAGGACTAAAGGAGTTTTGTCTCCAGGCTTTTCCTCCCAGCGGGATTTAATCAGGGATCTGATGCTTTCAGTAACATCCTCATATGAGAGAAGACTGTTGTTCCTCTTCCAACAGACGGCTCTAGGAATGCCGGGCGTCCAGAGCCAAAGGCTTAACGGGATTATTTCACGGTCAGAGAAAGGAGCAGGGTGCGTATCAATATTAACAGCAGCAGAACCGACTGGCTGTGATACCAGCCAAAAGTCAATACGGACTTTTTAGAAAGGTCTTTGGTAGGGAGGAAAAGATCCGGTTTATTGCTGCCGATTCCGATACCGATCACCATGAGGCCCATCTTTGCTGATCGCCTGGATCCGCTGATTATTTTTCATCTTAGTTAGAAATGATACTATGTGATGTGGCGAAATTAAAATGGATCTGCTTATAAATTCACCTCATTAACATAAACATGCAACAAACTTGCAGGCACAAAACAGCAGCTACTGAGTCAAAAGAAGAGAAAAACCTGCAACCAGTTCAACAACATGAACAGTAAAGTTCTCTGTAGCATAAATTATACATGAGCCAATAATCTCACAACATTATTATATCAAATAATGTCCAGTAAAACAGGGAAACATTCATTCAAAGTAAAAATGCAGCTTGAACCAAAATCTATGATCCAAAGTTAATGAATCAAAACTTCCTGAGAGCAGCTAATGATTAACACTGGTTAGATAGCAGAATAATGCAGATTATGGATAGCTAGATGATGAATGCAGGTATTGGTTAGCTAGATGATTAAAGCTGGCTCTGCTTAGCTAGTTGATTAACGCTGGTTCTGGTTAGCTAGTTGATTAACACTGGTTCTGGTTAACTAGCTAAGTAATGCTGGTTCTGGTTAGCTAGCTGATTAATGCTTGATCTGGTTAGCTAGCTAATTAATGCTGGATCTGGTTAGCTAGCTGATTAACGCTAGTTCTGGTTAGCTAGCTGCGTAATAAAGGTTCTGGTTACCTAGCTAAATTATGCAGATTCTGGTTAGCTAGCTGATTAATTATTGTTCTGATTATCTAGCTGAATAATGCTGGTTCTGGTTAGCTAGCTAATTAACGCTGGTTCTGGTTAGCTAGTTAAATAATGCAGGTTCTGGTTAGCTAGCTGATTAATGCTTGATCTGGTTAGCTAGCTGCATAATGCAGGTTCTGGTTAGCTAGCTGATTAATGCTGGTTCTGGTTAGCTAGATGATAAATGCAGGTATTGTTTAGCTAGATGATTAAAGCTGGTTCTGGTTAACTAGCTAATTAATGATGGTTCTGGTTAGCTAGTTGATTAACGCTGGTTCTGGTTAACTAGCTAAGTAATGTTGGTTCTGGTTAGCTAGTTGATTAATGCTTGATCTGGTTAGCTAGCTAATTAATGCTGGTTCTGGTTAGCTAGCTGATTAACGCTGGTTCTGGTTAGCTAGCTGCGTAATAAAGGTTCTGGTTACCTAGCTAAATAATGCAGATTCTGGTTAGCTAGTTGAATAATGCTTGATCTGGTTAGCTAGCTGCATAATGCAGGTTCTGGTTAGCTAGCTGATTAATGCTGGTTCTGGTTAGCTAGATGATAAATGCAGGTATTGGTTAGCTAGATGATTAAAGCTGGTTCTGGTTAACTAGCTAAGTAACGCTGGTTCTGGTTAGCTAGTTGAATAATGCAGGTTCTGGTTAGCTAGTTGATTAATGCTTGATCTGGTTAGCTAGCTAATTAATGCTGGTTCTGGTTAGCTAATTGATTAATGCTGGTTCTGGTTAACTAGCTAAGTAATGCTGGTTCTGGTTAGTTAGTTGATTAATGCTTGATCTGGTTAGCTAGCTAATTAATGCTGGTTCTGGTTAGCTAGTTGATTAATGCTGGTTCTGGTTAGCTAGCTGCGTAATAAGGGTTCTGGTTAGCTAGTTGAATAATGCAGATTCTGGTTAGCTAGCTGATTAATTATTATTCTGATTATCTAGCTGAATAATGCTGGTTCTGGTTAGCTAGCTAATTAACGCTGGTTCTGGTTAGCTAGTTAAATAATGCAGATTTGGTTAGCTAGCTGATTAATGCTTGATCTGGTTAGCTAGCTGCATAATGCAGGTTCTGGTTAGCTAGCTGATTAATGCTTGATCTGGTTAGCTAGCTGCATAATGCAGGTTCTGGTTAGCTAGGTGATGAATGCAGGTTCTGGTTAGCTAGTTGAATAATGCAGGTTCTGGTTAGCTAGGCGATGAATGCAGGTTCTGGTTAGCTAGCTGATTAATGCTTGTTCTGGTTAGATAGCTGCATAATGCAGGTTCTGGTTAGCTAGTTGAATAATGCAGATTCTGGTTAGCTAGCTGATTAATTGTTGTTCTGATTGTCTAGCTGAATAATGCTGGTTCTGGTTAGCTAGCTAATTAACGCTGGTTCTCGTTAGCTAGTTAAATAATGCAGGTTCTGGTTAGCTAGCTGATTAATGCTTGATCTGGTTAGCTAGCTGCATAATGCAGGTTCTGGTTAGCTAGCTGATTAATGCTTGATCTGGTTAGCTAGCTGCATAATGCAGGTTCTGGTTAGCTAGGTGATGAATGCTGGTTCTGGTTAGCTAGTTGAATAATGCAGGTTCTGGTTAGCTAGGCGATGAATGCAGGTTCTGGTTAGCTAGCTGATTAATGCTGGTTCTGGTTAGCTAGCTGCATAATGCAGGTTCTGGTTAGCTAGTTGAATAATGCAGATTCTGGTTAGCTAGCTGATTAATTATTGTTCTGATTGTCTAGCTGAATAATGCTGGTTCTAGTTAGCTAGCTAATTAACGCTGGTTCTCGTTAGCTAGTTAAATAATGCAGGTTCTGGTTAGCTAGCTGATTAATGCTTGATCTGGTTAGCTAGCTGCACAATGCAGGTTCTGGTTAGCTAGTTGAATAATGCAGATTCTGGTTAGCTAGCTGATTAATTATTGTTCTGATTGTCTAGCTGAATAATGCTGGTTCTAGTTAGCTAGCTAATTAACGCTGGTTCTCGTTAGCTAGTTAAATAATGCAGGTTCTGGTTAGCTAGCTGATTAATGCTTGATCTGGTTAGCTAGCTGCATAATGCAGGTTCTGGTTAGCTAGCTGATTAATGCTTGATCTGGTTAGCTAGCTGCATAATGCAGGTTCTGGTTAGCTAGGTGATGAATGCAGGTTCTGGTTAGCTAGGTGATGAACCCTGGTTCTGGTTAGCTAGTTGAATAATGCAGGTTCTGGTTAGCTAGGGGATGAATGCAGGTTCTGGTGAGCTATTAAAATGGATCTGCTTATAAATTCATCTAATTAACGTAAACATGCAACAAACTTGCAGGCACAAAACAGCAGCTACTGAGTCAAAAGAAGAGAAAAACCTGCAACCAGTTCAGCAACATGAACAGTAAAGTTCTCTGTAACATAAATTATACATGAGCCAATAATCTCACAACATTATTATATCAAATAATGTCCAGTAAAACAGGGAAATATTCATTCAAAGTAAAAATACAGGTTGAACAAAATTCAATGATCCAAAGTTAATGAATCAAAACTTCCTGAGAGCAGCTAATGATTAACACTGGTTAGATAGCAGAATAATGCAGAATATGGACAGCTAGATGATGAATGCAGGTGCTAGTTAGCTAGCTGAATAATGCTGGTTCTGGTTAGCTAGCTAATTAACGCTGGTTCTGGTTAGCTAGTTAAATAATGCAGGTTCTGGTTAGCTAGCTGATTAATGCTTGATCTGGTTAGCTAGCTGCATAATGCAGGTTCTGGTTAGCTAGCTGATTAATGCTTGATCTGGTTAGCTAGCTGCATAATGCAGGTTCTGGTTAGCTAGGTGATGAATGCAGGTGCTGTTAGCTAGCTGAATAATGCAGGTTCTGGTTAGCTAGGTGATGAATGCTGGTGCTGGTGAGCTAGATTATTAATGCTGGTTCCTTTTAGCTAGCTGATTAACGCTGATTCTGGTAAGCTAGCTGATTAACGATGGTTCTGGTTAGCTAGCTGAATAATGCAGATTATAGTTAGCAAGATGATTAATGCAGGTATTGGTTAGCTACATGATTAAAGCTGGTTCTGGTTAGCTAGCTTATTAACGCAGGTTCCATTTAGCTAGCTGATTAATGCAGGTTCTGGTTAGCTAGCTGATTAACACTGGTTCTGGTTAGCTAGCTAATTAATGCTGTTTCTGGTAAGCTAGCTGATTAATGATGGTTCTGGTTATCTTGCTGAATAATGCAAATTCTGGTTAGCTAGGTGATGAATGCTGGTGCTGGTTTGCTAGATGATTAACACTAGTTCTGGTTAGCTATCTGAATAATGCAGATTATGGTTAGCAAATTGATTAATGCAGGTATTGGTTAGCTACATGTTTAACGCTGGTTCTGGTTAGCTAGTTGAATAATGCAGGTTCTGGTTAGCTAGCTGATTAATGCTTGATCTGATTAGCTAGCTGCATAATGCTGGTTTGGTTAGTTATCTGATTAATGCTTGTTCTGGTTAGCTAGCTGAGTAAAGCAGGTTCTAGTTAGCTAGCTGATTAATGCATCTTCTGGATAGGCAGATGATGAATGCAGGTGCTAGTTAGCATGCTGAATAATGCAGGTTCTGGTTAGCTAGCTGATTAACACTGGTTCTGGTTAGCTAGTTGATTAATGCTTGATCTAGTTAGCTAGCTGCATAATGCAGGTGCTAGTTAGCTAGCTGATTAACACTGGTTCTGGTTAGCTAGTTGATTAATGCTTGATCTGGTTAGCTAGCTGCATAATGCTTTTCCTGGTTATGGTTAGCTAGCTAATTAACGCTGGTTCTGGTTAGCTAGTTGAATAATGCAGGTTCTGGTTAGCTAGCTAATTGATGCTTGATCTGGTTAGCTAGCTGCATAATGCAGGTTCCGGTTAGCTAGCTGATTAATGCTTGATCTGGTTAGCTAGCTGCATAATGCAGGTTCTGGTTAGCTAGGTGATGAATGCAGGTTCTGGTTAGCTAGGTGATGAACCCTTGTTCTGGTTAGCTAGCTGCATAATGCAGGTGCTGGTTAGCAGCTGATGAACACTGGTTCTGGTTAGCTAATTGATTAATGCTTGACCTGGTTAGTAGCTGCATAATGCTTTTCCTGGTTATGGTTAGCTAGCTAATTAACGCTGGTTCTGGTTAGCTAGCTAATTAATGCTTGATCTGGTTAGCTAGCTGCATATTGGAGGTTCTGGTTAGGTAGCTGATTAATGCTTGATCTGGTTAGCTAGCTGCATAATGCAGGTTCTGGTTAGCTAGTTGATGAATACAGGTTCTGGTTAGCTAGTTGAATAATGAGGTTCTGGTTATAGGTGATGAATGCAGGTTCTGGTTAGCTACTTGATAATGCAGGTTCTGGTTAGCTAGGTGATGAACACTGGTTCTGGTTAGCTAGTTGAATAATGCAGGTTCTGGTTAGCTAGCTGAACAATGCAGGTTCTGGTTAGCTAGCTGATTAATGCTTGATCTGGTTAGCTAGCTGCATAATGCAGGTTCTGGTTAGCTAGGTGATGAATGCAGGTTCTGGTTAGCTAGGTGATGAACCCTGGTTCTGGTTAGCTAGTTGAATAATGCAGGTTCTGCTTAGCTAGGTGATTAATGCTTGATCTGGTTAGCTAGCTGCATAATGCAGGTTCTGGTTAGCTAGGTGATGAATGCAGGTGCTTTTAGCTAGCTGATTAACGCAGGTTCTGGGTAGCTAGGTGACGAACGCTGGTTCTGGTTAGCTAGTTGAATAATGCAGGTTCTGGTTAGCTAACTGATTAATGCTTGATCTGGTTAGCTAGCTGCATAATGCAGGTTCTGGTTAGCTAGCTGATTAAAGCTTGATCTGGTTAGCTAGCTGCATAATGCAGGTTCTGGTTAGCTAGCTGAATAATGCAGGTTCTGGTTAGTTAGCTGATTAACGCTGGTTCTGTTTAGCTAGCTGATTATGCTTGGTTCTGGTTAGCTAGGTGATGAATGCAGGTGCTGTTAGCTAGCTGATTAAAGCTGGTTCTGGTTAGCTAGCTGAATAATGCAGGTTCTGGTTAGTTAGATGATTAAAGCTTTTTCTGTTTAGCTAGCTGGTTAACGCTGGTTCTGGTTATCTTGCTGAATAATGCAAATTCTAGTTAGCTAGGTGATGAATGCAGGTGCTGGTGAGCTACATTATTATGCTGGTTCCGTTTAGCTAGCGGATAAACGCTGATTCTGGTTTAGCTTATTAACGCAGGTTCCAGTTAGCTAGCTGATTTATGCAGGTTCTGGTTAGCTAGATGAATAATGCAGATTATGGTTAGCTAGCTGATTAATGATGGTTCTGGTTAGCCAGCTGAATAATGCTGGTTGTGGTTAGCTAGCTGATTAACGCCGATTCTGGTTAGCTAGATCATGAATGCTTGATCTGGTTAGCTAGCTGATTAACGCGATTCTGGTTAGCTAGATCATGAATGCTTGATCTGGTTAGCTAGCTGATTAATGCTTGATCTGGTTAGCTAGCTGCATAATGCAGGTTCTGGTTAGCAAGTTGAATAATGCAGGTTCTGGTTAGCTAGGTGATGAATGCAGGTTCTGGTTAGCTAGCTGCATAATGCAGGTTCTGGTTAGCTAGGTGATGAATGCAGGTGCTGTTAGCTAGCTGATTAACGCAGGTTCTGGTTAGCTAGGTGATGAACGCTGGTTCTGGTTAGCTGGTTGAATAATGCAGGTTCTGGTTAGCTAGGTGATGAATGCAGGTTCTGGTTAGCTAGGTGATGAACGCTGGTTCTGGTTAGCTAGCTGATTAATGCTTGATCTGGTTAGCTAGCTGCATAATGCAGGTTCTGGTTAGCTAGGTGATGAATGCAGGTGCTGTTAGCTAGCTGAATAATGCAGGTTCTGGTTAGTTAGCTGATTAACGCTGGTTCTGGTTAGCTAGCTGATTATGGTTGGTTCTGGTTAGCTAGGTGATTAACGATGGTTCTGGTTAGCTAGCTGAATAATGATTATGGTTAGCAAGATGATTAATGCAGGTATTGGTTAGCTACATGATTAAAGCTGGTTCTGGTTAGCTGGCTTATTAACGCAGGTTCCATTTAGCTAGCTGATTAATGCAGGTTCTCGTTAGCTAGCTGAATAATGCAGATTATGGTTAGCAAGATGAATAATGCAGATTATAGTTAGCTAGCTGATTAACGCCGATTCTGGTTAGCTAGATGATGAATGCTTGATCTGGTTAGCTAGCTGCATAATGCCGGTTCTGGTTAGCAAGGTGAATAATGCAGGTTCTGGTTAGCTAGCTGATTAACGCTGGTTCTGGTTACTAGCTGATTATGGTTGGTTCTGGTTAGCTAGGTGATGAATGCAGGTGCTGTTAGCTAGCTGATTAAAGCTGGTTCTGGTTAGCTAGCTGGATAATACAGGTTCTGGTTAGTTAAATGATTAAGCTTTTCTGTTAGATAGCTGGTTAACGCTGGTTCTGGTTATCTTGCTGAATAATGCAAATTCTAGTTAGCTAGGTGATGAATGCAGGTGCTGAGCTACATTATTAATGCTGGTTCCGTTTAGCTAGCGGATAAACGCTGATTCTGGTTAGCTAGCTTATTAACGCAGGTTCCAGTTAGCTAGCTGATTTATGCAGGTTCTGGTTAGCTAGATGAATAATGCGATTATGGTTAGCTAGCTGATTAATGATGGTTCTGGTTAGCCAGCTGAATAATGCTGGTTGTGGTTAGCTAGCTGATTAACGCGATTCTGGTTAGCTAGATCATGAATGCTTGATCTGGTTAGCTAGCTGATTAACGCCGATTCTGGTTAGCTAGATCATGAATGCTTGATCTGGTTAGCTAGCTGATTAATGCTTGATCTGGTTAGCTAGCTGCATAATGCAGGTTCTGGTTAGCTAGGTGATGAATGCAGGTGCTGTTAGCTAGCTGATTAACGCTGGTTCTGGTTAGCTAGGTGATGAACGCTGGTTCTGGTTAGCTGGTTGAATAATGCAGGTTCTGGTTAGCTAGGTGATGAATGCAGGGTTCTGGTTAGCTAGGTGATGAACGCTGGTTCTGGTTAGCTAGCTGATTAATGCTTGATCTGGTTAGCTAGCTGCATAATGCAGGTTCTGGTTAGCTAGGTGATGAATGCAGGTGCTGTTAGCTAGCTGAATAATGCAGGTTCTGGTTAGTTAGCTGATTAACGCTGGTTCTGGTTAGCTAGCTGATTATGGTTGGTTCTGGTTAGCTAGGTGATTAACGATGGTTCTGGTTAGCTAGCTGAATAATGCAGATTATGGTTAGCAAGATGATTAATGCAGGTATTGGTTAGCTACATGATTAAAGCTGGTTCTGGTTAGCTAGCTTATTAATGCAGGTTCCATTTAGCTAGCTGATTAATGCAGGTTCTCGTTAGCTAGCTGAATAATGCAGATTATGGTTAGCAAGATGAATAATGCAGATTATAGTTAGCTAGCTGATTAACGCCGATTCTGGTTAGCTAGATGATGAATGCTTGATCTGGTTAGCTAGCTGCATAATGCCGGTTCTGGTTAGCAAGGTGAATAATGCAGGTTCTGGTTAGCTAGCTGATTAACGCTGGTTCTGGTTAACTAGCTGATTATGGTTGGTTCTGGTTAGCTAGGTGACGAATGCAGGTGCTGTTAGCTAGCTGATTAAAGCTGGTTCTGGTTAGCTAGCTGATTATGGTTGGTTCTGGTTAGCTAGGTGATGAATGCAGGTGCTTTAGCTAGCTGATTAAAGCTGGTATTGGTTAGCTAGCTGAATAATACAGGTTCTGGTTAGTTAAATGATTAAAGCTTTTTCTGGTTAGCTAGCTGGTTAACGCTGGTTCTGGTTATCTTGCTGAATAATGCAAATTCTCGTTAGCCAGGTGATGAATGCTGGTGCTGGTGAGCTAGATTATTAATGCTGGTTCCTTTTAGCTAGCTGATTAATGCTGGTTCTGGTTAGCTAGCTGCATAATGCAGGTTCTGGTTAGCTAGTTGAATAATGCACGTTCTGGTTAGCTAGCTGATTAACGCTGGTTCTGGTTTGCTAGCTGATTAACGCAGGTTCCATTTAGCTAGCTGATTAATGCTGGTTGTTGTTAGACAGCTGTGTAATAAATGTTCTGGTTAGCTAGCTGATTAATGCTTGATCTGGTTAGCTAGCTGCATAATGCAGGTTCTGGTTAGCTAGCTGTTAATGCTTGTTTTGGTTAGCTAGTTGATTAATGCTTGTTTTGGTTAGCTAGTTGATTAATGCTTGTTTTGGTTAGCTAGCTGATTAATGCTTGTTTTGGTTAGCTAGCTGATTAATGCTTGTTTTGGTTAGCTAGCTGCCTAATCAAATCAAATCAAATTTTATTTGTATAGCACATTTCAGCAGCAAGGCATTTCAAAGTGCTTTACATCATAAACACAAGAACACAAAGTCATGCAACATATAATAAACAATACATTGTTACATATTACATTTTAAATAAAGTTCTAAACAGGTGTGTTTTTAGTTGAGATTTAAAGGAAGTCAGGGTTTCTGCTGTTTGTTGAATAATGCAACAAACAGCATCTATGCTTTCAGCATAGATGCTGAAAGCTGCTTCTCCTCTCTTGGTTCTGGTTCTGGGGATGCAGAGCAGAACCAGAACCAGAACCTGAGAGTCTGGAAGGTTGATACAACAACAGCAGATCTTTGATGTATTGTGGTGCTAAACCGTTCAGTGATTTATAAAC
Organism: Poeciliopsis prolifica; assembly: GCF_027474105.1. Taxonomy (NCBI): domain Eukaryota; kingdom Metazoa; phylum Chordata; class Actinopteri; order Cyprinodontiformes; family Poeciliidae; genus Poeciliopsis; species Poeciliopsis prolifica. The sequence continues at coordinate 1,707,525 of NW_026562446.1, forward strand.
TAACAACAGGATTTTAAAATCTATTCTTTGAGCTACAGGGAGCCAGTGGAGGGACTTTAAAACTGCTGTTATGTCTCTATCTTTCTGGTTCTAGTGAGAACAGGAGCAGCAGCTTCTGGATCAGCTGCAGCTGTTTGATTGATTTGTGGGTCCAGCAATGGTTCTGGCTTTAGAGTTGATGTGCAGATTAATCCTCTGATTTTTTAATTTTCTCTGAAAAGAAGCTGGAAAACTTGTTCCATCAGCATTAGATTGGAGTTCAGGTGGAAACGTCACAGGAGGGTTTGTGAGCCTGTCAACTGTTGCAAATAAAGTTCGATCATTATTAATGTTTTTGTTTATGACATCTGCAAAGAAAGCCTCCCTTGCATGTTTTAGTGTTGAGTGATAGTTACGTAGTCTTTCTTTATAGATGTCATTATGAACGTGAAGTTGAGTTTTGCTCCATTTTTGTTCTGCTCTGTTGTCTTGCAGACCGAACTGTTTGTGCTTTTCTCCATGGAGATTTCTTCCTACCAGACACAACTTTTACTTTAATTGGAGCAATAGAATCAATGATATATGAAACTATAGACTGAAAATCATCTAACAACTGATCTACATCATTACAGCTTAAGGGTGAGGAGGAAGAGTAGATTTGATTAAATGTTTCTGCTGTTTTCTGTGAAAGAACGTTTTGTGACAGCAGCTGTTTGTCCAAGTGGGTCAAAGAATAAAGAACCTTCAAAGATAACAGCAAAGTGATCCGACAGGGAGACATTATTTATAACGCTGGTTCTGATTGGCTTTTGGATTTTTTCTCCAAAGAGAAAAATGTTCTGCAGGTTCTGAGTTTCAGGTAGAAGTTCTGAATGAAACAGAAAATATTAAGATTTTCCCACTTTATGCTTCAAAGCATTGACCTCTGACCTTCATGGGATGGGAATGTTTTACTTTAACTAGGACTTTCTGAAAGGCAGAGTTGATGAAAAAATCATTTTAATGCAAATATTTAAATTAAAACAGGAAAAGAACAGAATGAGCAGCAAATGAACCAAATGCAGAAGAAAAATGTTTTTATTTAAAACACGAAGAAAAACTGCAGCAAATTTACAAAAGGAAGATTTAATATTCAAATCTGACATGTTGAGAAAAATAGGAGCCGATAGAAACAGAAACTGATCAGATTGAGAAAAACTGATCAATATTTCAATGAAATCTGATGAATGAAAAGAAAAAAAAAGAGAAACAACATCTTGATATTCAGTGTGAAGCTTTGACTGGAAACAAAGAGAAAAACATGAGGATCCTGGAATAATCCTGAATAATCCTGGAATAATCCCAGCTTCCATCTTTAAAGGACTGGAAGAAGAAAAATTTCCAAGGAATCTTGTTGGAGTTTCCCAAGAAATAGATTGTAGAGACTGAACTATCTGTTCAACAGTGAGAGAGTTTCTCTGACAGGAGGAAAAACTTTAGACTCTTTAGACTCAAATCAGCTCAGAAACACTGAAGAACCAGAACTGAACCAGAACCCAAATCCAGGAATCAGAGGTTCAGTGAATGTGGTGTTGAAGGTGTGGAGGAGGATCAGTGAGTCAGAGGAGACTCTGTAGAAGGACAGAATGCCAGCAGGACAGTCCACATACACTGCTACTCTGTGAGAGTCAGAGGAGGAGAGAGACGAGTTTCTATGTTATTGTGTCTGACAGAGAAACCATCATCATCAGAGCATCTCAGCCTCCAGGAATGATCATTATATCCAAACCAACAGTCTTACTGTTTCCTTTCCTCCTGATTCTTCTGTAACTCACTGATATATCAACATCCTCTCCACTCAACCTCCCAGTAACAGCGACCAGTCAGACCAGTTCTACACAGCAGCTGAGGATAATCAAATCTGTCTGGATGATCAGGATATGACTGAAGCTGCTCCACAAATGTCACCTTCCTGTTGTCTTCAGACAGTTTGAGTTTTCTGTTCACTGTGTTTGTGTCGATGGTGAGTTGACAGGAATCTGATGGAGAACAAACACAATCCAGCTGCAGTTATTGATCATTTATTGACACTTTGACTCCTGAATGAGTGATGTGACAGTTTGAAGATGGTTGAATGTGAGCTGCTTTGTTGTCATGAATCAGATGAAAAACACACTTACATTTCCTCAGACCTGGAGTCAAGAATCGGCCTCCAGCAGGCTCCACCCTGAAAGGAGGAGGGGGGTCAGACCATCAGTCTCTTTCAGCAGCAAACATGGACATTACATGTCTCTCAGACACACATTGTCCTCCACTGAGACAGGAACAATCAGTAATGAACAAATTGCAGATAAATCATGTTTTATTGTGTTTTCTCTCTGTCACAGTTTAGATTAAATTTGTGATTCTATGCATCAGAATTTCAGGATGACCTGCGTCTCTCTAACATCCTTAACTTCAGTCATTTTCAATAAATTACAATATTTATGAAAAGTATTTCAGTAACTCGGCTCACAAGTTAAACATCATACAGATTAATTCCCCACAAACTGTTTTAAAGCTTTTATTTGTTAATGATGATGATTTGTTGCTTACAGCTCATGAAAACATTTCTGATCAGATTACAGATCAATAAAAACTATTAATGCAGAAATGTGGGTCTAATGAAAAATATGTTTAATATCTGCTGAAGTTGTTTTAAAACCTGACAAACGAGCCTCATGGGAACCATATTCTAATTTATTGAATATGACTGTAAATATGAGATTATTGACATTAATCCAGTTTAACGTTACTGGGACATTCATGGCAGGAGACGCTGCGCTCCATGCAGATCAACTTGTGCTGTGATAAATAACTGAGGTGGAATTGGTGACTGTGGAACCGTAAAACTAAACTGGAACTGGTTCAGACTGAAACTGGGAGCTTTTAATTCCCCAATCCATCCAAAGCTATTACAATCAGATTCATGATGTTCCCAACAGTCCTGCAGCTCAGCCTCAGTTGGATGATGGTCATTATGTCCCTGTAGATTTACCCAATACACATTCATCAGCTTCAGTCTTCTTCATCTTAAAGGAAGCTCACCAGTTTCAACTTGCAAAGCAGCTAAAGGAGATGATCTGAAAGCTCCACAACATGTCCGTAACCCTTGTGTTTGTTCGCTATCAAGTTTTCTCCACTGACTGTCAGCAGCTGCTATATATGCTACACCTCCATAATCTAAGGAAGATCTCATGAGAGCCTGATAAACTCCAACAGCCACTTCTTGAAGCTCCACATTCCTGTCCAGAAACACAACAAATTATTCACTTTTTACATTTATTTTGAACTAATTCTATTTACTGTCTCCAGGTTAATTTTTCATCAAAGATGACACCTAAAAATCTCCCTTTATTCACTTGATCAAGCTTCTGATTATAGAGTTTTAAATTAACCCTCTTCTATAAAAACATCACTTGAGACTTTACACTGACATCCTAAATCCCCATTTATTGGCCCAACTTTCAAAATGGCCTCCTGCATCTTTTTCTGTAAATATATGAGATGATGCACCCAGAGAGCCCCATCATCAGCAAATAAAGATTTCCCTATACTTATATCTATCTCATCAAAAATATCATTTACCATAATATTAAAGAGAATTGGACAACACACACGACCTTGTGTGGTAGTTTGTGTATCTAGAGGAAAAAGCAACTCTAACTTCCATTTCTCTACCAAACAGAAAATCTAAAACAGTTATAAACCTTCCCCTAAAACCAAGTTTTTCTGGTTTAATCAATAATCCTCTTTCCATAACATATCATATGCCTTTTCTATATCAGAGAACACAGCTATCACCATTTCTTTATTTGTTTCCTTACTTCTGACTCCAGGCACAGTTTCGCATCCATCGTATTTCTTCCTGCACGAAAACCACTTTGATATGGACAGAATACATTTTTACTTCCAGAAAATATGATGGCCTTTCTGTTACTATCCTCTCCATTATTTTCCCAGATTGAGATGTAAGAGCTAAAGGTCTATAGTTTGAAGAGTCTGTAGGATTTTTACCTGGTTTCAACACAGGAATTATAACTGACTGTTTCCATGCAGCAGGAATTATTCCTGTCTCCCAAATCAGATTAAAACATTTTAAAATAACAGTAAGCGACATTTCATTTAAATGTTTAAGCATTATATAACAAAGTCCATCTTTTACTGGTGTTGACTGTTTAGCTTTTTTCAGCTCATTCATAGTAAAAGGCAAATCCAGCTCTTGATTTGAGATGATTTTCTTATTAGTGACTCCTGGATTTTCAGCTAAAATCTTCTCTTTATAACTCTTTATATCTTCAGACAGATTTTCTGAACTATGTACTTTAATCAACGTTTCTGCTAAAACTAACTTTTCTATATTACTAACAGCAATTTCCCATTGAATTCTAGTTCAGGTAAGGAAATTTTTCTTAACACCATTCATTTTCTTAATAACTCTCCATATCTCAGCTAACTTAGTTTCTCTTCCAATAGAATTACAATATTGCCTCCAACAAGCCTTCTTAGCACCTTATTGTCTTTCTAACTATAGCCTGAGTTTTCTTATATTGAATTAAAGCTTCAAAAGTATGCCATCAATTTAAAAGCTTTATTTCTTCCCTTTATAGCAATACTACATTGCTCATTCCACCATTGAGTAGATTTTTATTTCTTCTTCCCCCTGTTTTAGAAATGGCAGTTTCTGCTGCATTAATAATAACAGACAATCTTTGAATTACATAATTACACATCAAAAAACAAGTTTTCATCTAATTTTTCAAACTGTTTTTTAACAAAATATTGAAATAAATCCCAGTTATCCTGACTTAATCTCCATCTAGGATCATTACTTCCTGTTCTTTAACTGCTTTAGAACCAACCGTCATTATAATTGGAAAATGATCCCATAGGAGAATCACTCAGCACTCCCAACATGTAATTCCTGCTATTCCCTTTGCACCAATGTTAGATCTAACACACTTTCTAAATTCCTATTACAATCATATCTAGTAGAACATCCATCATTGACACAAACCAGTGAATATGATTCAAGAAACTCTTCAATAACTAACCCATTTGAATCTGTATTTAGACCCATAAACTATTATGTGAATTAAAATCACCACACCATACAGTCGTTCCTTTATTCTGATCATTTACTTCATTAAGATCTTGAATGTTCAACTTCTTGCTAGAATTATACAAATTAATCACTGAAATCTGATAGTTATTAAGATCTGGAAAAAAATGATCATATTTCTGTCCTATTGATTCCACTTTATAACTTTTACCATCTTGCACAAAAGTTTTCACTCCCCACCTGGTCTTTCCTTTCTATCATGTCTAATTGTTGAATATCCAGGGATTACAAACTCTAATTGGGGCTTAAGCCAAGTTTCTTGAATGCAGATCAAATGAGGTTTAATGATCAAATCAGAAATGTATTTCTTGAACTCCAGACCATTACTAATGAGACTTCTTGCATTCCATGGTATATAACTAACATGAAGAAGAAGGGCCACCACTGCATGATGAAAATAAAGAAGATTGTGTCTCATTCAGTTTTTCCTTATTTGACTCCCAGCTAGCATTCTTAACATTAAGATACTTTTGTGCTGCCTTCACAATGATTGAATTTTTTCTGTTTTCCTTTGTGTTTGAGCAGTGCAATTTATAACCTCCACCATGAATAAAACTAAATCCTCTTTCCTCATGAATAGTGTCAACTTTAATCTTATTGCATTCCACAATTAAAACTTCCTTCTTCTACCCCATCACTTTCTTTGGATGCATCATTGGTTGGACAGGCACTTTTTCAGCCGCTTCTACAGAAGGGATCCCATTAGTAATTTTAATTTTCTGTACTTCTGCAGCTCTTGTACAGGGGGAGCTCTAGTAGACAGGGGATGTCCTGAAACCTGAACTATGTTCACCTCCACAATTACAACATTTTAAAGGACTCCCTCCTCACATTTCTCATACTCATGATCCCCAGCACATCTCCCACACTTCTGTTTCCCCTTGCATGCCACTGCAACATGTCCAAATTTTGACATTTAAAACACTGTAGAGGCGGAGGAATAAATGGTCCAACATCATAACTCATATATCCCACAAATACTTTGTCTGGTAGTTTTCTCTTCAAACTTTATCATGACAGAAAAGCTATCACTCCTTTCTCCATCCTGGTTCCTTTTCAACCATCTGACTTCAACTACTTTCCCTCCTGACAGATTTAATGTCATCAACTGGCAGATCAGGAGACATACCTGAAATTACGCCATATGCACATTTCCTGTTATCCAACATTCTCCCTCTTATATCCTCACCTAAGACTTTTTTAATATTCAATCAATCAATCAATTAAATTTTATGTGTATAGCACATTTCAGCTACAAGGCATTTCAAAGTGCTTTACATCATAAACACAAAACACAAAGTCATGCAACATAGAATAAAATACAAGTGTTTTTTTTTTCTTCTTTTTTTCCTTTCCTTCTTTTTGTCACGGAATTTAAGCGCCTGTTACCACCAGACTCCGCCGTCCGTTTAACCACGGGTATTCGCCGGGCCCCGTTGCCCACAACAGGAAGAAATAAATAAATAAATAAATAAATATCCACAAATACGAATCCATACATATTACATTTCAAATAAACTCTAAACAGGTCTGTTTTTAGTTAAGATTTAAAGGAAGTCAGGGTTTCAGCTGTTTTACAATTTTCTGGAAGTTTGTTCCAGATTTTTGGTGCATAGATGCTGAAAGCTGCTTCTCCTCTCTGGTTCTGGTTCTGGATGCAGAGCAGCAGAACCAGAACCAGAACCTGAGAGTCTGGAAGGTTGATACAACAACAGCAGATCTTTGATGTATTGTGGTGCTAAACCGTTCAGTGATTTATAAACTAACAACAGTATTTTAAAATCTATTCTTTGAGCTACAGGAGCCAGTGGAGGGACTTTAAAACTGCTGTTATGTCTCTATCTTCCTGGTTCTAGTGAGAGCAGGAGCAGCAGCTTCTGGATCAGCTGCAGCTGTTTGATTGATTTGTTGGACAGGCCTGTGAAGATGCTGTTGCAATAATCAATGCGACTAAAGATAAACGCATGAATGAGTTTCTCTAGATCTGGCTGAGACATTAGTCCTCTAATCCTGGAGATGTTCTTCAGGTGATAGAAGGCTGATTTTGTTACTGTCTTTATGTGGCTCTGGAGGTTCAAGTCCGAGTCCATCACTACTCCCAGGTTTCGGGCCTGATCGCTAGTTTTTAGTTGTAATAACTGAAGCTGTGCATTGACTCTAGATCTATAGCTCTAGATCTATAACTCTAGATCTATAGCTCTAGATTGTTCCTCTTTAGGTCCAAAAATAATGACTTCAGTTTTATTTTTGTTCAGTTGGAGAAAGTTTTGGCACATCCACACATTTATCTGCTATAAGCATTTATTCAGTGATTGGATGGGGTCAAAGGTCACCTGGTGACATCATAATGTAGAGCTGTGTGTCATCCGCATAGTTATGGTAGCTAATATTATTTCCTGTTATAACCTGAGCTAGTGGGAAATATAAATATTGAATAAGAGGGGTCCTAGGACTGAACCTTGGGGTACCCCACATGTGACCTTTGACCTCTTTGATGAGAAGTTTCCAATTGAGTGCCCTTTCTTTTTGTTTAACATCATTACAAATGATCAATAAAGATCCATCTCTCATCACTTTAACATGTTTCACTTTTCCAACCAGTGAGGTAATTTCTATAGTAATTTTATTAGATTCCACGTACCAAAGGACACACCCTCGTTGACCGTTTTCTAGACTATTTTAAAGTCTGTCATCACAACTGTTTCTCCTTCTGCCTCAGAAAGAGACGATTCTGTTTATTGTCTCGATTTTCTGCGTTTGTTTTTAGCTTTTGAATATTCCATGTTCCTTCATTTTCCCCGCCATCACAACCCTCATCCATTTCTGCGAGATCACTCCCTGACACGGGAGTGACCCTAAACACATAAACCTTACTGCCCCCTACTCCCGTAAAACGACCCGCGCGAGCATCTCAGCGTTCATGTTGCGTTTGAAGGCGGCTCAGAAAACCAGGTTACGGACCTTAAACAACAGATTAAACCGTTTTAACAGCTAAAAAGTGACCCAGGACATATGTATGGGAAATGCGGAAGCCCCTAATGCAGGCGTCCCCAAAGTTGGTCCTCGAGGGCCGGCATCCTGCACGTTTTAGTTCCCTCCCTGCTGGTAGTATCAAGCTTTTCAGCATGTCAATGTTCTTCTTAGGCGTCTAACGAGCCATCAAATTATCCAGGCGCGTTAAATCAGGGAGAAAACTAAAACATGCAGGATGCCGGCCCTGAGGACCGACATTGGGGAACTAATGTATCAAATTGATGTAAGAATAACAGAGTTTGGAACGCAGCCTGAGTGGCACATGTGAATAGGGCCTATAACAGGGGTGGGCACTCCAGGTCCTCGAGGGCCGGTCTCCTTCAACTTTTAGATGTATCTCTACTTCAACACACTGAGTCAAATAATGAGGTCATTAGCAGGTCTCTGGAGAACTTGATTGCATTTAGGAGGTGATTCAGCTATTGGATTCAGGTGTGTTGGATCAGGGAGACAACTAAGAGTTGCAGGACACCGGCCCTCGAGGACCAGGAGTGCCCACCCCTGGCCTATAAGTTCAGAAAGAGTAAAGACCAGGGGTGGGCATTCCCGGTCCTCGAGGGACGGTGTCCTGCAACTCTTAGGTTTCTCCCTGGTCCAACACACCTGCATCAAATACCTGAACCACCTCCTAAATGCAGAAGTTCTGCAGAGTCCTGCTAATGACCTCATTATTTCACTCAGGTGTGTTGAAGTAGAAACACATCTAAAGGTTTCAGGAGACCTTGAGGCCCTCGAGGCCTGGAATTGCCAACCCCTGGAATAGACTGATAAAAGTTCATACGTTTACTAGTGTAGCAAAACATGAATGAGACGTGTGAAGGCACATCTTACCCGAAAATCACATCCAGAACTCAGAGTTTAGCAGCTTAACTTGCCTCCACATGTTTTTCAGATTTGATGTGAATTTTTGAAAGTTATCAGTTCATGATATCAGGGAGGCAAAGGCACCAGAATCATTGATTACTTTCAAACTAACCAACAAATCAAAAAGCTCAAAGCGACTTGGATGTAACTTGTAACACAACAATTTATAGAAATGTAGTGAAGTAAAGTAGTAAAATGTAGTAAAATGTAGTGGAGTAAAAGTTCCCAGGATTAAATCTACTTACGTACAGAAACATGAAAACTGTCCTTAAGTTCAGGAACAAAGTTCTTGTCCAACAACAGGATCAGGTGAAGGACCTCTGCAGTCCCATGATGCTTCCTCTCCCTCTTCTAAACCATCTGATGGGCTGATATCATCCCTCTACTTTATCAATAAAATCTGATTCTTTCTCTTATTACCATTCCATTATTGATCCTAAATGTGACGTCAGAGCTGTGGATCTGGAATCTGATTGGTCGGATGGATATTTCCTGGTTTTCCAACACGTTGGGAATTTTTCCCAAACTTTATTGAACATTCCCAAAAGTTTTTCCAACGACTGGAAACCTGAACACATTAGTCTTTTCTTGGATCTGTCTAAAAGGTTTTATTATTGTTTTTAATTTCTACCAGTCAACAGAGCACAATTCTACTTTTTCACCATCATTCACTGCAATTCTTCATTTCCTCTAGAAAACAAGGGATTTCCATTCTCTCCTGATTCCTTTCATTCTTTGATCATTTTCCAGATGTCGCCCCCTGGTGGAGATCAAACTACTAAATGGATGAAACTGTTAAAATTTCTCACTTTCTTTCTTTGCCTCATGAATTGTTTCTTCACTTTTTATGTAATTTATATTTTATTAAATTCTGAAAGTTGTGAGTTTTGTTTAAAATCTAAAGTTTTTTATTTTTCTCTCCCAGAACTTTAAACATCCATCTGACCAACATGGAGTTACTTTTCTTCTCATCTTTGCTTCTTGGGGCTGATTGGTCTGAAGCTCCATCAAATATTGTTTAAAGTCTTCTGCCATCAGTGGATCATCATGGAAATCTAACTGAACTTTTTATTAATTTAGTCAGAGTCCCTATTAAACTATTTAAACCATCCACTCTTTAATTTTCCTTGTGATCCGTTCTTAGTCTGGAGAATATTCCAGAAAATTGGGTGATGATCTCTGCCTCCAGATGAGGCGTCTAAATATTTAATCATCAAATTAAACATTCAGCTTCAAACTAAATGTTTCCCAGCAGACTGACTAAAGACATTTGTCCCTCTTCCTCCTCTATCAGACCTTCTCTGCTCCTGCAGCAGGTTCCTCCATACCTGAGAGCTTCCAGTCTCCAGTGTGGATCCTTCAGTCCAGCCGACAGCAGCTTCACTCCTGAGTCTCCTGGATGATTGTAGCTCAGGTCCAACTCTTTCAGATGGGGGGGTTGGAGGTCAGAGCTGAGGCCAGAGAAGCACAGCCTTCCTCTGAGACCAAACAGCCTGATAAGCTGCAGACACACAATTCATCACATGAGAAAATGAGAATATGAGGTAGAAACCAAGGACTGAACTGATGGATGGATGGATCTGTAATTATGTTTCTTTTTGCCCCTAAGATGCAACAATTCGTCAAGAGCCCAGAGTTACCTGAGAGTTTCCAGGTTGCAGTTTGGACTCTTCAGTCCAGCAGAGAGAAGCTTCACTCCTGAATCCTGCAGGTTGTTGTTACTCAGGTCCAGTTCTCTGAGACTGGAGGACTGGGAGCTGAGAACTGAGGACAGAGCTTCACAGCTTCTCTCTGAGAGGTTACAGACACTCAGTCTGAGGAGACAGGGAGGAAAATATGTTACTAAATAATTCCTGAAAATTTATGTTCTTTCAGATCATCAATGTTTTTATTGGACAGAGAAGGAAACTGTCTTATTTTACACAACCTTTGCATTTGTTGTGAACTTCTTCATTCTATAGTTTTTCAACCTCCAGCCTTAAAGGACTGAACTACAGGTAACAAAGAGGCTGGAAAGAGCATCATAAAATTTCACAATTAACAATATTAATCCAATTTCAACTTTAGCAGTGTAAGAGCTTTGATGCTTTAATATGTAACACTATGTTGAGCTGCTGCAGGAAGTCAGTTTCTTTTTTGCACAACCCCCAATGGTACACTTTGAAGAAACGATGCACCAAAACATAAATTAAAACATGAATATTTACCTCATAATGAGCATATTTTTATTAAAAATAAAACAGTGACAATGTGTCCTTACAGAGCTTTGTTGGAGGCTTTAACCACTGGCAGCAGCCTCAGAAGAACCTCCTCTGAAGCAGAGTATTTCTTCAGGTCAAACACATCATCAGATCTTTTCCTGATGACACTAAGATGAAACCCAGAGCTGACCACTGAGCAGAGACAGTTTATCTGTGGAGAGACTTCCTGAACTCAGAGACTGTTGGATCTCCTCCACTAGAGAACGATCATTCAGTTCATTCAGACAGGGAACAGATTGATGCTTTTCTCTGCAGACACATTCTCATTGATCTTCTCCTTGATGTACTGAACTGTTTCATGATTGGTCTGTGAGCTACTTCCTGTCTGTGTCAGCAGACCTTGTAGGAGTCTCTGATTGGTCTGCAGTGAAAGTCCCAGGAGGAAGCGAAGGAACAAGTCCAGGTGTCCATTTGGACTCTGTAAGGCCTGGTCAACAGCTCTCTGATGGAGAGAATTTAGTTTAGAGTCTCTAGATAATGAAAGGCTCTCAGATGTTTGTTTTTCTTCCATCAGGTTGACTCCAGAGTTAATGAAGGTCCGATGAACATGAAGAGCAGCCAAAAACTCCTGAACACTCAGATGGACGAAGCAGAACACCTTGTCCTGGTACAGACCTCTCTCCTCTTTAAAGATCTGTGTGAACACTCCTGAGTACACTGAGGCTGCTCTGATATCGATGCCACACTCTGTCAGGTCTGATTCATAGAAGATCAGGTTTCCTTTCTGCAGCTGATCAAAAGCCAGTTTTCCCAGAGACTCAATCATCTTCCTGCTCTCTGGACTCCAGTGTGGATCTGTTTCAGCTCCTCCATCATACTTGACCTTCTTCACTTTGGTCTGAACCACCAGGAAGTGGATGTACATCTCAGTCAGGGTTCTGGGCAGCTCTCCTCCCTCTCTGGTCTCCAACACATCCTCCAGAACTGTAGCAGTGATCCAGCAGAAGACTGGGATGTGGCACATGATGTGGAGGCTTCGTGATGTCTTCATGTGGGAGATGATCCTGCTGGCCTGTTTCTTATCTCTGAATCTCTTCCTGAAGTACTCCTCCTTCTGAGGGTCATTGAACCCTCTGACCTCTGTCACCATGCCAACACACTGAGGAGGGATCTGATTGGCTGCTGCAGGTCGTGTGGTTATCCAGAGGAGAGCAGAGGGAAGCAGTTTCCCCCTGATGAGGTTTGTCAGCAGAACATCCACTGAGGTGGACTCTGTAGCATCAGTCAGGATCTCCTTGTTGTGGAAGTCCAGTGGAAGTCGACTCTCATCCAAGCCATCAAAGATGAACAGAACCTGGAAGTGTTCAAAGCTGCAGATTTCTTTGGTTTCACTAAAGAAATGATGAACAAGTTCCACCAAGCTGAACTTTTTTCTCTTTCAGCACATTCAGCTCTCTGAAGGTGAATGGAAATATGAACTGGATGTTCTGGTGGGCTTTGTCTTCAGCCCAGTCCAGAGTGAACTTCTGTGTTAGGACTGTTTTCCCAATGCCAGCCACTCCCTTTGTCATCACTGTTCTGATTGGTTGATCTCTTCCAGGTGGGACTTTAAAGATGTCTTCTTGTCTGATTGTTGTTTCTGGTCTGTGTGGTTTCCTGGATGCTGTTTCAATCTGTCTGACCTCATGTTCATCATTGACCTCTCCAGTCCCTCCCTCTGTGATGTAGAGCTCTGTGTAGATCTGGTTCAGAAGGGTTGGACTTCCTGCTTTAGCAATCCCCTCAAACACAGACTGGAACTTCTTCTTCAGACCAGATTTAAGTTGATGTTGACAAATGCAGCAAAATGTCCTAAATTATCACAATAAAAAAGATATGAAAGAAAATCATCTTTTGAATTTGATTACATCACTCAGCAAATGTGTAATTTATCTATCAATTCAAATCTTTGCATAATCCTCTTACTGCTCTGCAGACGGTCAGCCAGCTCCTCCTGCTTCATCATCCTCAGGAAGTTCAGTGTGATCTTCATCACTGCCTCTCTGCTGCTCCTCCTCTGCTCTTCATCATTACCTTCCAACACCTCATCATCTCTCTGACTCTCTGAATGTTCTGGGTCATCTGGACTCAGAACTTTCTGGATCTTCTTCAGTTCTTTCTTCACAAAAGTGACAATGTTTTCCTCCAGCAGCTGGAACAGAATAATATATGACACATGGGACTGAAATCATGGAGCCAAACACCAGATGGATGTTGGACAGACTGACAGTCCTCTGGTCTACAAAGTGCAGCATGAGATTTGAACAAAACCATAAAAAGTATTGTTCATATACAGACCATAAATATGGAGTCCAGCTCTGTTTGATGCTGCTGGACAGATGGACCACTGGGAACCTCTGAGCTCTGCTGGTCCACTCTGTGGAGGAACCAGGAACAATTAGGAAGTCAGGAAATATTCATCCAGCAGTTTTCACAGAGGAAATCACCAGAGTTTCAGATTAAAAGTCCTTAATATAGTAAAACATATCATCACACAAACACAATTCAAAGTGAGGAAGAGGAAAATTATCTACATGATGAATATCAGTAACACCAGAATAATCCAGTAACCATTTTAAAACGTTGATTTTGAACTTGGACTTCAAACTGTCAGCAGATCGATGCTGGTGGAGACAGTTTCCCAGAGCTTGGGGACAGTGGAAGAAGGCTCTGTCCACACAGGTCTTCAGGACAGTGTGGGACATCCATCAGGTTCTGATGATAGATCTGAGGTGATGTGGACATGGAGGAGGTCTGAAATATGTGGGTGTGTCCATGTGGGATCCTCTACTGGATATTGGGGGGATTTTAAAAGATCCTGTAGATCCTTGGAAGCCAGTGAGCTCACATTGTATCTGTCCACACAGAGACAACCAAAGGTCCATGAAGTGATATAAATAGTAAATCTTTACAACTAAATAGTTGTAAAGATTTAATGTTCCTGCTGATCCCACTAAGAACCAGCAGAACCTCTGATGGTCCATATCAGCTCAGTTTGGTTGAGTTCCAGCAGATCTCACCAACCACATCATGAAGCTTTCCTTCCCTGCTGAACTGCCCTCACAATGCACACAGGAACCAAGTCCTGATGGACCAGAATGGCTTTACAGGTATTTCCCAGTGGAAATGTGATCCACTGTTAGTCTGACATGGAGCCAGGAAGCAACAGAACATCATCATCAACATCCAGAGATAAAGATATGAAGGTGTTTTCATGAGAACAGAGCAGCTGATTTCTGTAGATAATGGATCAAACCTCTGGAAATATAACTGGAAACATCTGAGTTCTTACTGGTTCAGTTTCCACAGTTACAGCAATTAGATACAGCTCACCTCTCTGATGGTGGAGATCCAGGAGATTTAAAGGTAATGAAATTATCTTTAAATAATCTTTAAATTTGACATGTGTTGGATCTATTACCCAGCACTCTTGCTGGTCTTTAATAAGGACAGAGGGAGACGGTTAAATTTCCTTATGCAATCTTCCAATTGAACGGAGAACTCTGCCCAGAGACATTCCTTTGTCTCTGTCTCTGGACCAGTTCTAACGTGCTTCTCTGCAACTGCATATTTTATTTCATTGAGGCGTAGCTTAATTACAAACATTTGCATAGAAGGAGTGGCAAACACATACACATTCTCAAGGTACCGTCTTTGCATCTCCCGAGGTCACAGTTGTTTGTTGTCTTTCTGGACCATAAAACTAGAGTTTCTTGGGACATCTAGCCTTTGATCCACTCTCCTGCTAGGTGTCAACTCTTTCCTCCTGGTTGGCACCTGTGGTCCCTTGTCCTCCTGTCAGGGCAATAGTAACTGCAAGCATTTGCTCTGTTCCCGGGATTCTCTGGTTCAGTTCCGTCCCCCTCTGGGGTCGTAAAGTTCAGTTCCCGAGACTCTGGGTTGTATGCAAACAACCCATTCTTCCTACTAGGCTAAGTGCCACCCTGGCCATCCGTCTCCAAGTGACAAACTCATTGCTTCAAAGAAAAGAAACACAGATCCCAGGGCAAAGGTTTATCAACTTGTATAGTCTCCGAATCTTGAATATTTATATTTGTATTTATCTAAAAACATAACAACTTGTCACTCTTAAAGGACACACAGCTGGGTTCTGGTTCTGATTCTGGTTTGAATCTCTGATGGATCCTGAAAGAAAATCTCTCTGTTGTTTGCTTTCAAGATAATTTTTATGTGATTGTAAAATAAAACAAAATCAAAACCAGAACCAGACAGATCATCAACCTGATGTTCTAATGATTCCCATCAGAACCGGTCCAATCCTCCAATATGTTCCTGATCATTGATCCTCCTGAATAATGTCCAGCCTTCTTTAAAGAGCAGAAAGATCAGTTTCTGAGACCAACAGGTTGGTTTGAAATGACTGAGAGAAGTTTGGTGATCTTAGTGTTGAGTTCTGACATGGAGCAGAACCAGGAGTCCTTTCTACTCTGACCATCCAAGGAGGATCTGATGGAGCTTCAATCAGAACCAGATGGTCCATTAGAGACACTGAAGCCCACTGCTCAATCAGATCCACTAAATATTTAGTTTAACTGTAGAAATGGTTGATAATCTGCCATGTTGGATGATGTTTGAACTTCAGAGGTGGAATCATAAAAATAATTCATAGAAAATGTTTTATTTCAGAATGAATTTGTCTTTTGTCAGGTTTTAGAGAAAGAGGCAAATATCAAATATAATATAAAACCCAAGAGAACTTGGTATCATCACAGGGCCACAATAACAGATATAAACAGAAGTTACAGCAGTTAGAAACATCTCACCTCTCTGATGGTGGAGATCCAGGAGATTTAAAGTCCATGGGACGATCCCTTGACCTGTCACTCTTAAAGGAGACACAGCTGGGTTCTGGTTCTGGTTCTGGTTTGAGTCTCTGATGGATCCTGACAGAAACATGATGATTAAAACTGAATCAGCAAAGAGGAGCAGCAGCAGCTTCATCACCACGTCTGTTCTGGCCTGATATAGTGAACGCTGTGTGAAAAGGGCTGTGGACAGTTAGAGATGGTGACCTCACCTCTGACCTTTGCTCTGGCTCTCATCTTCCCCACACAGAGTGGTTTTAGAGGGAGGGACTCCCTCCTCTCTGTCCTCACACTGATCCATGCTGCTGAATCCACATCAGCTCACACACACTTTCTAGCTTCACCTGCAGAGGAAACACACATCATTCATCTGCACATCAACTCTGATCATCCTTTACATCATTAGTGCTGGAAAAAGATCAGCTGCTCCTCCTCTGATTGGCTCTTCTTCTCTGCTTCATATCAGTGTCAGGTGAATGCAGTCAGACAGCAGAGAGGCAGAGGAAGCTGCCATCAGCTGCTGCTGCTTCTACTATCAGTCCACTAGATGGAGACATGGAGCAACATTTACATTCACTGATTCAACCTGAACAACAGGAAGTGTTTTCTGCTCCTTCAAAGATTAACTATTTCATAATCTGACTGGGAAATTGTTTTTTCTGACTTTAATGGTGGAGACCAGAGTTTGATTCCAGAAAATAAAACCAATTATCAGTTTGTTCAGAGAAGAAAATAAAGAAAACCAGATGTTCAGCAAAGAACTTCAAACGGCAGAGATTTTAGTTTTTGAGCTGAAATCAGAAGTGAACATTTTCTCCAAAAATCAAAGTTCAAGTAGGAAACAAAGCAAACTTACAGTTTGTTCAAATGATCCAAAGAGTTGATGAAGAAAATCTGAACAACAAGCTGAGACCCAACAGAACCACAGTAGATCCAGACTGGTGCCACAAATAAACAGGTTAGTTTAAACTGAAAGTGTTATGAGGAGAAAAGAGCCCAGACTGGTCTGACTGGTCTGACTTTTCTGACTGGTCTACAGGTCTTGTAGTCCAAACAGACTACAAGACCTGTCATGGATGGCGGCTCATGGGATCCTCCCGGTCAGAGCCGTCATGCACTCCCGCGGCATGTCCGCAACGTCCATCTGCCCCCGACCCGGTTGTGGCGCGCCGGAGTCGGTGAGGCACCTGCTGTGGGAGTGCAGCGCTGCTGAGGACCTGTGGGCAACGGACGGCTCCTTGCAATTCCCACACTTGCCAGCAGGGGGGGGGGAGGTCCTAAATGCACAGCTCGTGCTGTACGGGGTGAGCCAACAGACATTCACAAAAAAAGACTTTGCAGAGATGTGGCTCACCCTCGCCACCATCAAAGACGCCATCTGGACCTCCAGAAACCTGCTGGTGAGCAGGCGCAGGCAGATACACCCGGTGGCTGTGATCCGAATGGCAGCAGCGAAAAGAAAAACATCAGGAGCTGCAGGTGGCGAGCCAAGGACACAGCCACCAAGAAGAATCGCCTGCGCCTCCGTGGACGGAGGAGCCGGAGCTTCACGGACGGAGGTCCCGGCAGCGGCGGCCTGGCTCTCCGGGTGAGGTTGGAGGGAAGGAGCATGAGGGGGGACCCCCGCTGAGTGCCATCACTGTTTGGAGGGACGGGATGACTCCGAGGGAGTCACCCCGGTCCTGTGCAACTTTTAACTGAGATGGTTTTATCCTTGTTCTTACCTACTTTTAGTTTAACTTAAATTAATTTAAATTGTTCTATTCTAAAAGAAAAAGACTGTCTGTATAAAAGCATAAATGCTATGGTTTTAAACTGTCCCACGCAACAATAAACTTTTTTCGAAAGAAAAAAAAAAAGACTGGTCAGACTGACTGGGAGTCAGAGGAAAGTTTCTCTGTTGACGTGTTAAGACAGGATCACTTCTCATAAATATGGATCTGCTGTTATTCTGCTGATCCAGGTTCTGTTCAACTCCAATTGAACCAGAAACTTTAACTTGGAACAAACTAAACTCTTCATTAATGGGGATTGTCTCCCCCTGGTGGTGAAAATCTTACCTGCGTATTGTACAGTTATTAATTTCACGACGTGCTTTTACACATTATGATATTAATGTCATGACGTTAATATCCAAAAGCTTAAGAGACCACTTAAAATGATCAGTTTCTGATTTTTTTTTTATAGGCATATATTTGAGTAAAATGAACAATGTTCTCGTTTTCTATGAAGTATTCACAACATGTCTGACACTCCAAGCAAAAATGTATTTGCAGAAAATGAGAAATGGTGAAAATAATAAAAAAGTTGAAGCGTTTTTAAACCACAAATAATCTAAAGAAAACAAGTTCATTAGAGAAAATACTGATATTTTAACTCAGAAGTTCAGAAATCATTTGGTGAATAACCAGGTTGTCAATGAGGTTCTCAGTGGTCTCCATTTTTTTTATTTTTCAGAGCTGGATGACCGCAATAGTAAAAAGTGATCAGAACCAAACCAGTTCTAAGGTTTCATTTATCAGGACATGAATGACTTTAGGGTTTGTTTGTTTCTGCTCACCTGGAGCACCAGCCGGGTGGAGTCAGTCTGATTCCTTCATCTAAAGAGAACATTGAAGATCCTCCTGGAACAAATGGAGCTTTGGAAAGAAATCAGCAGGAAGTGAAACTTCATCACTTGTGAAGAACATCAGAGTTGGATTCATGGAGTCACAAGAAGATCAGAAAACTGAGGCTGGAATAATAAACATGTTAAATATTAGCTTATATTGCTCTCAGTGAACTTTATTTGCTGGACTTTGATTAGAAAAATAAAATCTATGATAATCCTGATGTTACTATGAAGGAGTGTTTCTTCATCCAGTTATTTATTAAACTTGCCTGATTCTGTCTCCATAAAGCTCCACTGGGTCATCAATATGTGACTGAACAGTTCAGTCAGTTTAGCTCATTTTAGCAGAAACTGAAGGTAACAGACTGTGGGATAAATTGAGTTGGCTCATATGAACATTCATGGTTTCTGCACCAAAGCAATGTTAGAGTGGGAGATCCTGGATGTGGGGTGAGGGAGGTAAACTGGGTTACTGCTGACCAGCAACTCCTTCCCATTTCCTTAAACTACATCTACCTGCAGGAACAAGGAATGTGGCTTTTTGTCCACATCTGAAGCAGTGCTGACAGATATCACCCTGCATGCTTGGAATCCTTTAGCCCTCACAGATCTGCCATTAAACTGTAGATATGTTTAGAACTGCAAAGTGAATTTAATGTAGCTGTCCCCAGTAAGGAACCTGAATTATGTGGAAACCTTAAATGTATGGATTTTATTGCAGGATGATGCAAATGGCCAAGAGAACAAATGCAGAAAATGCTTTTCAATCTGTACCATTAGAAATGGTATAAATTGCTTTGCAGATCAGACATCAACTCCAACTGGGGGACGGATGGGACAAGAATTTTCCTTCCAAATGAAAATGTTTAGTTTTCCGGCACTATTTTAGACCTAGAAATGTAAATTTGACATAATATTTTCAGAATCATAAGTAGATCTGGTAAGGAAGTAAACCAGAGAGCCCTCATGATGCAACTTGTATATTTGACCCATTTCACTCAAAAAAGAAAAACATTCAAAGGGATTTTTTAACACTGATGTTTTAATTCAAAATTTCTTTGTGAATCAGTTCCTTCAGATACACATCATTTCATTCTCCTTCACTGTACAAGGCTATAAAAAGTTCACAGCAACAGCACAAACATACAAAATAGTCATTTTTACCAAATTCATGTTTTTCCTCCTCTGCTCTCCTTAAATACATCTGAACTCTGGTGAGGAACCAGCCATAGCAAAAAGATTCAAGTCAGTGTTTACAATCTTATTTACAGAGAACATTGATCAAAGTGCATTGAAGAGAGTCCTGATTTACAGTCACGTCTCTGAGGGAGGAAATATATTTACACTGTTTACAAACGCTGCAACCATGGTGATCTCAGCAGCAGCAATAATAATAATGCAATTAACAGAAGAAACCTTAATGTCAGTCAGCAAAGCATGATCAGAAATATTAACAATCTGTTTCATAATTAAATACTTTTAGTCTCCAGACTTGTTCCCCGTTGAGACCTGAGAACTTTGACCCGGTTTGAATCGGAACCAGGAAACGGTTGATGAAGACGCCTGGTTCTTCAGAGGTTCAGTCCAGGCTGGACATGAAAGACCTCAAAGACAAACTGTTCTCTGAACAGACGGCAAAGACGACGTCGGAAAAGCAAGAATAAAAATTCCTCAACACTGTGGAGTGAATGTGGAAAACTCATGGAAGTATTCATAATAAATAACATTTCCTCTTCACCACAGATCAGGACTTAATGCACTTCTGAAGGCATGTGGTTGAACTGTAAGGTCCGCCGTTACGGCGAACCGTTGGCATCGTAACACGGAGGAGGTTTCCGCAAGGAGAAGAAATAAAAAACCAAAATCCTGAGAACGATCAGGATAAATCATCGTCTGTGTTCACTATGGAAATCTGTCAACAGAAACAGAGGAAGGAAAAGATGGGATTTTATTTAACTGAGAGGAAATGGCAGCATTTTCAACCACATCACAAAATATTGACTTGAAGATTTCCAAATATCTCAGATTTTAAAAAATTAAACTCACCGCTGGGTAGTGTGGCCCACGTTGGCGCCGTGGCGGGTGATGTCGATGTTGAGGTCTTCTTCTGTGGTTTTCAGGTAGACTGGGTTGTCAAAGTTCATGCTCTTCTGGTTCTTCAGCTGCCAGTTCCTCCACATCAGGTAGGCGCCCGCTCCGGCCATGGCCAGCAGCACTGCAGCAGAGACACAGGCTGCTGGGAAACAGATTTGACCTCATGTTTGACCTTAGAGGAGGAGGCAGAGGCACTTACAGACAGGTAGGATGGCCCAGGCAGCAGCAGAGCCTCTGGCTGTGGAGTCCACCTGGATAGATGTGCTCACATTGGCTTCTGGAAGAGACGACAAAATCAGTAACTTCCATAAACCTTAAAGAGTTTAGGATAGGGTCATGGTCTACACAAAACCTGCAAAACTCAATCTTAGATAATGTTCAAGTCTGCTTAATAGCCGTTTTAAGACTTATTGTCACCAATTCCAAAATAAAATCTAAACAGATTCACCACTGTACAATTGTATAGCTTTGAAAAGTAGAAGTGGAGCCTCCTGCAGAAACGAGCAAATGGTTTCTAGATTCGGTTGTCTTTTCCAGCAGCCATTGTACAGTGCAAACAGCAGTAAAACCTGCTGGGATGTTTCATTTGGAGGGTTTTTATAAAGGCTCATTTTCTGAAGCAGAAAATATTTGCCAAATATCAGCTTGGTGTAAATCTAAAGCTCTCAATCAAAACGAGCTTCAGCGAATTCCTGCATTAATATTTACAAATGCAGAATAGGGGGGTAAAAAAAGGTTCCAATAGCAAAACTAAAAATCTTCCAGCAGGTTTTGAGGTTTGTAAACTACCTTGAGGACAAAAGAATGTAGGTTTTGTTTGAGCCAAATATTGCATGTGTACTTCCCATTTTCTACTAGATGGCGCTCCTGTATTAGATTAATTTGTCAGAGCTTTAAACTCTTCCAGCAGCAGAGAGGTGATGACTGAATGTCACATGGATTGTTCAGCATTTAGCAACAAGTCACAGGGATTCCTCATGTTTCTGATTAAGATCAAAATTACTTCAGTAAAAAATAAAACAGGGAATTTAAGTTCTTCCAAGAGTTTCCAGGTTTGAAATGATCCAACTGAACATTTATAATCTCAGCTGGATTAGAAGATTTGAGGAATTACAGGTTAATTTCAGCTCTTAGATTCAGATCAGGACCAAAGCAGCAGAAGTTTCAGTTAAAGCAGAAGAGAAGGTTAATTCAGAAAAATCTTTGCCAGGAGGAGAAAAACGAAGCTACTTGATTTGAGAGCCCAGCATGCTGAGATGACGGCGTTAGGTTTTACCTTCGGGCTGCGTTACAGCTTCACTACCGTCCTCACAGGAAGAGTCTGTCACTAGAAGAGCAACAACAAACCTTAAGCATTCAAGGTCGTCCCATTTCTGAGTTCTCTTTGAATGTAGACCAGATCTCTGGAGAGTAAATTGGTTTATCTGATGCAAATCAAGAGGATGGGAGAGTCGCTGCAATCTGCATGAATGGTTTCACCATCCTGTAATAAACGACTCACACTGGGAAGTCTGGTCCTTTTGCCTGGAAAGGCCAGTTCATGTGGGGAGGTGTGAATGTGGAACTGAACTCTGGTCCACTACAAACATCGGCCTGTTTGGTTGAAGTGAAGGCTGGTGCAGTTTGAATGCATATGAACGAACCACAGATTGTTCCTAAAGCAGGAAGTGAACTACAGCGTAGGGCATTCTGGGTAAATACAGTGAAACAAATGCTAGCTAGTTTAGTGCTAACGGAGAAATGGCTTGTGGTCTTTTGCCAAAGACAAAAGAAATAAAACTAAAATCTGATGTCACTTTTTGTGATGAAGTTTATTTATAGTAATTTATTGACTATACTGGAGCCTTTGGTCTTATTGCACAAGATCAGAGGCGTCGTCACACTGTGTGCATAAACGAACTTCTATTTGAGTTCTGCAGCCAAATCTGGATTCCTAATGTAGAACAAATTGCAGGGTCCATTTTGTTACATTATCCCACATATAGCATATTATTAGGCTCTGAAAACAGTCAGTAATGATCATATTCCTGTGAATTATCACAAATATCAAGAAGCTGCTGACATTTCTGAGGAGCTTTGAGTTTCTCGGTTCTGATCAGTCATTCTGTGAAGAGGAAAATAAAAAACTTTCTTCATGAAATGTAAACAAATCTCCCCACTCAAAGCATTATGGGACTTCAAGTTTCTCATTGTAAGCAATGAGAAACTGAAACGTCTATGATTTCAGCTCCACCTGGAGGAAAAACCTCCACTGATCTGTAACGGCGTGAACAATAAAGAAAAATGGAAGCAAACTCAGAAGATCAAGGATGCAGTCGAGCTGGGTGATAAAATTTAGTTTTTAAGTTTGATATCTGAAAGATATGGATTCCCCCTGTTCTGTTGGGTTTTTTGAACCGACAACCTCAGCATGTTTTACACTCCCAGTTAAAACTCTTAATCCTCCACAGATTCTCAGCGTTTCTGCAGTTTGTTCTGAGCGCCGTCATGAAGACGGTCCAGCGATCCGCGAGTCCCGGCTGGAACCAGAGTCCAATTAGTGCTGCGGATTCAGCTGTCAGGTTTCTGTTGGGTTTGAAAAGGCTAATCTGTGAAAGGAGCGAAGCCGCAGGAAAAACAAAGCGAGTCTCTAAGCAACCGGTCGTCCAGCAGGAGGGAAAGGCCAGCGCCGCTGCTCTGCCTTCACTCCTGCAACCACTAATTGTTGCAAACAATCCTGGAGCCGCTGCAAACTGGACCCTGCAGACATTTACCCACAACTTAAAATTCAAGACGCCGCTTCCTTTTTCTCCTCTAGAAGCTTAAAAAACAGGCGAGTGGTTCTTACTATATTGAAAACAAAAAGACTTCAGCAGTGGAAAGAGGTTGATGTTGAAAAGCTGCAGCAGCAGAATCAGTGTTTGCATTTCTGTGCAGAGCTCACCGGTCTGCAGCGCTGGCCGTCTGCTGCCAGCTCCTGGCCTGCAGGACACCCAGCTGTACTTGGGGGAATGTTTGTTGATCTTGGAGCAGGAAGACACAGAACTGCAGCCGCCATTTTCACTTTTCTCTGTGCACCAGTTGGTACCTGCAGAAAAACAAAACATGAATAAATCACTGAGTGTAACTGAAGCCCAAATCAAGCCGGAGAACTTGTTCCACACCAGTTCTGGGTTAAACTGGGTGACCTTTGACCCCTCACCGCCAGCTGGATCAGCTCATGGTAGACGATGACGTCCTGAGGGTCGTTCAGGTTGCTGGCGAGCGTGACGACATCAGAACCAGAGAACTTGTTGGCGCCGAAGATGGCTTTGTTTTCACCGTCCGTCCAGAAAACCCGATCCTCCAACAGAACGCAAACATGGCCGACTTTTACATACTGATCATTTCAGTAATCAATTATTCTGATCAATGGTAATATTTTTTTTACAGATTTTTATTTGACTAAAGCCTTTTTGTACATTAGAAATAATTCTGTAAACATTTTATTGCTTAAAACTTTGTATTTGACTGTTATGTTTTATGAAACATTTTTGAATTTGCTGAATGTGCTAAACAAATAAACTTTATTAAAAGCAGCAGCATTTCTTCAGTAAGTCTAAAAATGAACGAAAGCTGAAGGCCAAACGAACCTCGAACACGGTGAGAGCGAATGGATGAGCCAGGAAGTCTGCAGACTAAATGAGGCCTAATCGATGTTCTTAGTGACCAGAGGATCAATAAGGCCTTAATATCAGCCCAGGAGGTTCAAACTGATGAAACATGAGGATGGAGGCTCTATTAAAACATTCCTCACCATCATTCCATGTTCTTTCAGCAAACAGTTGAGACAGAGCTGGTTTTGGTTCCACCACTATTGACCTGCTGCTTTAGCCGCCATTGAAAGTTTTTATTAAAAGTCTGTCTGTCAGGATTCCGGTTGTGAGAGCGTGTGCGTGAGAGTGTGAGTGGGAGTGTTACATCTTCTTTCAGCGGGATCTTCGTGAGGAGCCTGTGGAGCCAGCGCAGGTGACGCTGATTTGCCTCATCGCGTGCTGGAATAAAGGAGCGGGCAGAAATCCTCCAGTCATCCCTAGATGGTTAACGCTACCGGTAGTCACTCTGGCCTCACCTGTTTAAAACTTGTTTCTTGACCTTGTTGTGTAACTCGAATTACTTACTCTCCGTATCCTGTTCGTTTCCAGGACTTTTTTGTGTTCTCGTTTCAAGAAGCTCCTGAGATTGCCTGCCTGCTCCGCCGTTTCCACTGACTCCATCCTGTTCCAACCACCCGAGCTAACTCCTCGCACTCCCTCCGGCACACGTTGCACACCCTCACGCCGGATCCTGACGCCTCACCCCTAAGCTCTGGAAAATCCGCACCAATGTAAGCCAGCTCCTGATTCCTCCTCCGAACTCACATTCTGACCCATTATAATTCAGCTCTCGTTTCAGGCCAACCTGGTCGAGCGACCCTCGCCGCATATCGAAGTCCAAGGACTGAATTTTATTTGTCCTGTTTGTAAATAAATCACTTACCTTTCTATCCAGTGTGTGGTTACTGCATGTGGGTCCGCAAGTTAAATCAAACCATGTCACTGTCAGTCTGCAGATCATGTGACCAAACAGAAAACACACTGAAACATAGAAGAACAGCAGAAAAAGGGAAAGTTATCAAAAATGTTCATACTCGAGGAAAGTATGATGTACTCCAAAATATGCTAAAGTAAGTAGTGAAGTATTTTTACTTTGTTACTATAACAACACTGAATCAAATAAATACACCACAAGATTCATTGTATTTCATTGAGATGTTAAGGAACAGACCACCACAAGGTCCAGAACCTTTGTGAAGTCATGAAAGCGATTGATGGTTTTTAAATACTTTACAAAATAA
This sequence comes from Poeciliopsis prolifica, assembly GCF_027474105.1. Lineage (NCBI taxonomy): Eukaryota > Metazoa > Chordata > Actinopteri > Cyprinodontiformes > Poeciliidae > Poeciliopsis > Poeciliopsis prolifica. Next base: position 1,733,167 of record NW_026562446.1, read on the forward strand.
AGTAAAATGCTTTTGTGTGAGTCAACGTGTCTCCTGCATCAGTAAAGCTGCAAGTCTTTCAGGTTTTGTTTTTTACCACCTTTGCACATCTGATAGGCAACATTGTTGCCATTCTTCTTGACAAAGTAAAAAAAACAAACTCATCCAGTGTGAATGGAGACTGTCTGTGAGGATCGATTTACAAATCTTTTAAGAGATGCTGAATTGAGGTTTGGATTTTGTCTCTCATTCTAAATCAGGACATGGTTTAAGTAAATGAGTAGTTTTGACTGCGTGTCTAGGGATGTTGTCTGAGGTTTGTTCTCTAACAAACATCTGAGTACATCAGTCGACTGCTTTCTGACGTCTAAAAATCATTTTATTTGGAGGAATCAAACTACAGCATATTTAAATTGATCTTTTTCTTAAGAAAACATGAAAAACCATAGAACTATCTTCTTCCTCTAGAAATTATACATTGTCTTGTGTTGTAGATAATGTACATCCATTTGCTGCTGTAATGAGACGAATTATTAAAAACAGTTCAAGGATAAGTATCTTTTAAGGCACACTACTTTCAGTTTGGTTTAAAACATGGTGGCACAAGGCTGTCAGGTTCACCATCGCCCTCCACCTGGACAATTTAGCTGAACAACACCAAGGTCCAATAGGACCGGCAGTCAAAGTGAATGATTCCCCACATTGATCTGTTCTTTTTTTTCTGCTTTCTCGTGGGTCTCAAAACACAAAGACTTGACATGTGATGTTCTCTTTGATAACTGCCTTTTTCGGACGGCAATTGTGAGCTGATAGAACCAATGACAAATTGATTTACTTGGTGCTTGTGAAAGGTAGTTTCTTGTTTCAAAGGCTCCTGAAGTTGTCCACAGATCTCAGTCCTCGCACCTTTTTCAAACGTAGCAGCAGGTGTTTTATTTCTGGCCGTGTCTTTTTGTCTCTCAAATATCCCTCTTTGACAAAATCCTTCAGAGCCACTGAAGCAGAATAAAAGCCCTTTGTGGGATGGCTCACTCTGCCAAAGTTTTATAGAGTGGACTTTAGCTCTGGCATATTCTAGTTTATATCCACATGTATTCCACACTCAGCACAAGACTAAGAAATCATGCAAGAATAACATGCAAGAAAGAGCATGACATGTACCGACCATCAGCATGGAGTCTTTGAAATATAAACTTTGGGTCTGGTTTTAATTCACAAAGTCAAACTGAAAATAGCAGCACATGAAGTCACAAAGCTGATAAAAGTCTGTCTTTAAACATTGCTAACCTGTTTTTTCACTTTTTGTCAAATACTCAAAAGTTGTTGGCAGGTGGGAGACAATATGAATCTAACTGGTCAGTGATGTTGCCATGGTCATTTAAAAGGTTTAGTGGTCGACATAAAATGTTTGTTCAGATTAAGGAAGATTGTCTCCATTCATGTTTGAGTCGTCAATGATGACTAATCTGTGATTTGGTAAAGCAAAATATCCAAATCAGAGCAGAAAGCAGATGGCACTAAATTCATGCAAATGCAAATCTGCCCATCAATAATTTGCACTTGCTTATGCGACGGTTGGGGTTGTTTTTAGTTCAGCCACAAACACAGAACATGCAGGAAAATGTTCAGAGAGAAAGATGTGCTTCTTTCACTTTTCATAACTTGACTGAGTAAAAACAGAACTGAGCTTCTGAATGCATATGATGCACAATTGTATATTCCTAAAGGCCTCAGAATAATGCTTTCTGTAGCTTGTTGATTTTATATCACAGAATGACATTAATGCATCAAAAGCATTGAAAGCACTGATTAAGTTCAGAAGGGATACGATTGGACAAACTGTTTGAACAAATTAAGGGGCAAAATCACAAAGATATTTCCAGCTAATTGTGTGTGGACATTTCAGCTAACTCTGAAACCAGCAACAGAAACATGTTTTCTAATTTCTTCACAAAGCCAATAGTCTTTCTCAGCTTCTCAGCAGTTTGTTCCTGATTTAGTTGATTATGTCCTTGTCTGTCTGTCTATTTACGTAAAAAGTAGTAAAATAGTTGCAGAATTTGAAAAATGTGAATTTATTTGCACAAATTAGATTTCATGGCAAAAATACTGTGTGGTTAGAAATCCTGACAAATGGGAAAATAAAACGTTTGGCAACTCAGGTTGTCAGAGACATTGAATTAATCTTCTCCTTTATTGAGGGATCCCTTGTATTTTTACAATAATTTCTCTATTTCTTCCAACAGATGCTTCACATGATCCTGCAGAGATTACTAAACTCAATTCAACAAATTTAACTGAGCACAATGTGGGTGAGTTGAACTGAGGAATCTTCTGCTTATTATGCTGATGGTGAGAAAAGGGATATCCAAGGAAAATGTTGAAGAGTCAGCTTCCTCATCATTTACTTTATACTATGCTACTATTTAACTTGTACTTGTATCAACTTGGAGAAAAAATAAAACATGTGTCCAAGTTAATAACTTGTCTGTGGATGCTACTTTGGGACACAACAGTGGAGCAGTCCAGTCCAACAGTTCCCCCAATAGTACCATAAACAATGGTACCACTTGTACCATTGTTTACCATGTTGTCCTTGTCAAACATGTCCCTGTCCCTTTACCATCATTCCTCATTTTCACAATGAGAACAGCAGTCAAACAGGACAGAGAATTAGGTTTTTTAAATTAGCACTAGATCTGCCAGCCACATTCCTGCACATATACCAAACATACATCCAGCCCCATTACACACATCTTCACAAGCTGCACCTCATCATGTTCCTGCACCTTCACAGAGACACAGATGCAACCAATTCAATAGCATCTTGAAAATAACAGCCACAGATTCACCTGCAGCAGAATGTATGAATAAAATAATCAAACATATTGATAAGGGCTGATCATCATCATCAGTCGTGTTCCTACAATGTCACTGCTGGTGCATGTTTTTGTGCTCAAATAAAGCTGAGGACAATAATATCTGTTAGGTAAATACATTTTAATATCTTACAGGATGCAGCATTTATTTTTGATCAATTATTCTCCAACAATCATTTTTACAAATACATGTAACCCATTTAGAAAGGAAAGAGGAGAAAATGTTGATCTTGAATGTTTCTATGCAGATGATGGAGAGAGAGGAGCAGAGCTGCAGAGAGGGTTGAGACGGGCTTTATTCACAAGATTCATCTAATGGCCTTTACCACACAAAATGGGGACATTTAGGCATCATGGCTGAAAATGGCCCACAGAAAGTTTCTGATGGCCCAAATCCAAGACCAGAGGAGAGTAACAGGTGGTTTTCCCAAAGCTTACTGTTTTGGTTTACTGTCTAATGGAGAAAGTTGAAGGAGATTGGTTACTGTATTCCAGAAATACTAACAAAGTCTATTGTTTTGCATGAAAGCTCTTTGGAGAAGCTAAAGTTCCTGCCACGTGGCTTGTGAGGGAATAATAACTGGCCATGTCTTTCAAAAACACTGAAGCCCCATGAAACCATAGTTGTCACATAACGCTTCTCTGATGTGGAAAGAAATGTGGCTTACGCCTCGGTAAGACTATTGATAGTGAACTGCAGAGAACCAGCAGCTGGAAAGCAACTGGAGAATGTGTTGGCTCCAGTTATTGACTGCATCCTCTTCCTTGCAGAGAGAAACTCGCCACTAAGGGGGAAAATTGTCAGCTAGAAATCCTAAAACTGGAGCTTTTCTGTGAATCCTGGAGCTCAGAGCACGATCTGATGTCACACTGGCAGAACATGTTAGAAAGGCTGCAAACTCCAAACAAACCCCTGGATATCTGACATGCTGCTCAGAATGAACTGCTGATTCAATCAGAGTGTTTGGGCTAAATATCTGCCCAGACCAAAGCCTCCAAGGACTTTGCAGTGGAACTGGAATATTTCAAAGCAAGAGCAGCCTCAGTCATCATTCCATATATTGATACAGATGGGAAGAAAAAGTCTCTATTGCAGAGTCTTTTGTGGGTTTCACTGCTGTGAAGGACACAACTGGAAAAGGCCTCACACTAACAGGGGTACTGGAGAGTTTGGGCTTGGATTTGGCTGATTGTAGAGGCAAAGTTACCATAATGGCTCTAATATGAGGGCAATAAACAAGGCTGCTGAAGCTTTAATACAGCAAAGATGTCCAGAGGCTCCATTCATCCCCTGCTGCAGCCCACAACCTGAACCTTTTGTTATGTGATGCAGCCTCATCTAGGCAGAGAGTCTAACTGTCTTTGGCACTGTCCAAAGATTGGACACCATCTTTGGGTCTTCTGTGGAGCATTTGATCAATAGTTTTACTGAGATGGACATTTAATGCTAGTGCAGCACAAGTTAGTCTGGATCTTCCTGCAGCTTTAGATCACAGTTTTCTTCCTCTTAAACATGAATCTCTTTGAAGCCACTGCTTTTCATTTCTTGTTGCTTTCATCGGCTGTAGGGGTCAAAGGTCAAGCCTGGCGTCTTTCTTTGGCTCTTTTGTGAATAATTACAGCAAGATGAGAAACTTGTGTTTCAGCAGCAGGAATGTTGTAAAGATGGATTGGCGACAGGATGACATGGGAAGCGATTCACATGAGTTTAAATGGAGTTTGAGGCCTGAAGCATCAGAGAAAGTTTGGATGAGACGGATAACAGGAATTTGGTCGCATCTCTCAGAAACAGAGTCGTGTCATCAGCAACTGGACTGATACACGGTTTCTCCATCAGCAACTGGGATGCTGCGCATTTTGTTTCCCAGAATAAATGTTGCAAGAAGTTGGGCTGCCATCAGAATAAATAGGGGAAACTGGGCGCCCAGTCTCTCTCCTCTGGATACTGGGAATCTGGGACAGGAACCAGTTTAACACAGCAGTTACCTTCTTGTAAAGAGGCTGGATATGAATATGGCCTGAAAGCAAATGTTCTAAGCTCCCATACGTAAAGCCGTCCTCTAGAGAGTCAGAAAGCCTTATAAAAGTCCAACAAGCAAATCAAGCTGTTATCATTGATTGGTTCTGAAGGGTCCAGTAGATCCAGCACAAGCCTCAGGTTGTTTGTGTCTGTGGACATGAAGCCTGATTGAGATTCATCATAATAGAACTGAGGGTTTGTTTCATTCTTCTGGGCCAAATCCAAACTTTCCAGTCATTGTTCAGTCAGCAAATAGGTCTCCAGTTGTCAATGGGTAACTTGTCTTTGCCAGCCTTTGGGATCAGAGTAATAAGGCCTTGTGTTAAGTAGGAGGCAATTCTCCACCATCAATACTTTCTGAAAGAGCCTGAGAATAAAGGGACTCACATCTTTGACACATTTCTCATAAAGCTACTTGACAGCCCATCACTACCTGCTGATTGGTTGTTTTAAGGCTTCAAATATCCTCTTCTACTTCCTGTACGTGAGGTTAGCATCACACATTTTGTTCTCAATCAACTTCAACAATGTTTCATGGAGTCAATCAGAAAAGAAGCTTTTTCATGGGAGTCTTCAGAGGAGTAGAGGTTGTTGTAGGAACTGGAACCAAATGAACCAAGAGTTTTTATGGTCTGATACAATCTTGTCATGAACTTTAAGTGAGTCTAAAGTCTCATGAAGTTTAGATTGTTCTGAACAAAACAGTAGGAAGAACACTGCTCCCCTTCCTCCAACCATCTGGCTCCAACCTGACAAACGCGCCTCCAGCTTCTGTTTTCTATATTTCATCCAGTTTAGTTTGACCTTCACTAAGGAGAGAAAGGTCATCCTCATGAAGGTCATCATGGCTGATCCTGGATAAAGAAGCTGTCTGAGAGCAAAGACTTTCTTCCTCTTGCCTTCTCTTGTCTGCAAAGGTTCCTGCTGAAGGATCTGCTGGATTTTCCTCTGTCATATTTGAACAGTTCCCAAAAAGGACTAAAGGAGTTTTGTCTCCAGGCTTTTCCTCCCAGCGGGATTTAATCAGGGATCTGATGCTTCAGTAACATCCTCATATGAGAGACTGTTTTTCCTCTTCCACAGACGGCTCTAGGAATGCCGGGCGTCCAGAGCCAAGGCTTAACGGATTATTTCACGGTCAGAGAAAGGAGCAGGGTGCGTATCAATATTAACAGCAGCAGAACCGACTGGCTTTGATACCAGCCAAAGTCAATACGGACTTTTTAGAAAGGTCTTTGGTAGGAGGAAAATCCGGTTTTATTGCTGCCGATTTCGATAAACCGATCACCATGAGGCCCATCTTTGCTGATCGCCTGGATCCGCTGATTATTTTTCATCTTAGTTAGAAATGATACTATGTGATGTGGCAAAATTAAAATGGATCTGCTTATAAATTCATCTAATTAACTAACATGCAACAAACTTGCAGGCACAAAACAGCAGCTACTGAGTCAAAAGAAGAAAAAAACCTGCAACCAGTTCAACAACATGAACAGTAAAGTTCTCTGTAGCATAAATTATACATGAGCCAATAATCTCACAACATTATTGATATCAAATAATGGTCCAGTAAAACAGGGAAACATTCATTCAAAGTAAAATACAGCTTGAACCAAAATCTATGATCCAAATTAATGAATCAAACTTCCTGCGAGAAGCTAATGTTAACACTGGTTAGATAGCAGAATAATGCAGATTATGGATAGCTAGATGATGAATGCAGGTATTGGTTAGCTAGATGATTAAAGCTGGCTCTGGTTAGCTAGTTGATTAACACTGGTTCTGGTTAACTAGCTAAGTAATGCTGGTTCTGGTTAGCTAGTTGATTAATGCTTGATCTGGTTAGCTAGCTAATTAATGCTGGATCTGGTTAGCTAGCTGATTAACGCTGGTTCTGGTTAGCTAGCTGCGTAAGAAAGGTTCTGGTTACCTAGCTAAATAATGCAGATTCTGGTTAGCTAGCTGATTAATTATTGTTCTGATTATCTAGCTGAATAATGCTGGTTCTGGTTAGCTAGCTAATTAACGCTGGTTCTGGTTAGCTAGTTAAATAATGCAGGTTCTGGTTAGCTAGCTGATTAATGCTTGATCTGGTTAGCTAGCTGCATAATGCAGGTTCTGGTTAGCTAGCTGATTAATGCTGGTTCTGGTTAGCTAGATGATAAATGCAGGTATTGGTTAGCTAGATGATTAAAGCTGGTTCTGGTTAACTAGCTAATTAATGATGGTTCTGGTTAGCTAGTTGATTAACGCTGGTTCTGGTTAACTAGCTAAGTAATGTTGGTTCTGGTTAGCTAGTTGATTAATGCTTGATCTAGTTAGCTAGCTAATTAATGCTGGTTCTGGTTAGCTAGCTGATAAACGCTGGTTCTGGTTAGCTAGCTGATTAATGCTTGATCTGGTTAGCTAGCCGCATAATGCAGGTTCTGGTTAGCTAGGTGATGAATGCAGGTTCTGGTTAGCTAGGTGATGAACCCTGGTTCTGGTTAGCTAGTTGAATAATGCAGGTTCTGGTTAGCTAGTTGATGAATGCAGGTTCTGGTTAGCTAGTTGAATAATGCAGGTTCTGGTTAGCTAGGTGATGAATGCAGGTTCTGGATAGCTAGTTGAATAATTCAGATTCTGGTTAGCTAGCTGATTAATTATTGTTCTGATTATATAGCTGAATAATGCTGGTTCTGGTTAGCTAGCTAATTAACGCTGGTTCTCGTTAGCTAGTTAAATAATGCAGGTTCTGGTTAGCTAGCTGATTAATGCTTGATCTGGTTAGCTAGCTGCATAATGAAGGTTCTGGTTAGCTAGCTGATTAATGCTTGATCTGGTTAGCTAGCTGCATAATGCAGGTTCTGGTTAGCTAGGTGATGAATGCAGGTTCTGGTTAGCTAGGTGATGAACCCTGGTTCTGGTTAGCTAGTTGAATAATGCAGGTTCTGGTTAGCTAGGGGATGAATGCAGGTTCTGGTTAGCTATTAAAATGGATCTGCTTATAAATTCATCTAATTAACGTAAACATGCAACAAACTTGCAGGCACAAAACAGCAGCTACTGAGTCAAAAGAAGAGAAAACCTGCAACCAGTTCAACAACATGAACAGTAAAGTTCTCTGTAACATAAATTATACATGAGCCAATAATCTCACAACACTATTATATCAAATAATGTCCAGTAAAACAGGGAAACATTCATTCAAGTAAAAATGCAGCTTGAACAAAATTCAATGATCCAAAGTTAATGAATTAAACTTCCTGAGAGCAGCTAATGATTAACTGGTTAGATAGCAGAATAATGCAGATTATGGATAGCTAGATGATGAATGCAGGTGCTAGTTAGCTAGCTTAATAATGCTGGTTCTGGTTAGCTAGCTAATTAACGCTGGTTCTGGTTAGCTAGTTAAATAATGCAGGTTCTGGTTAGCTAGCTGATTAATGCTTGATCTGGTTAGCTAGCTGCATAATGCAGGTTCTGATTAGCTAGCTGATTAATGCTTGATCTGGTTAGCTAGCTGCATAATGCAGGTTCTGGTTAGCTAGGTGATGAATGCAGGTGCTGTTAGCTAGCTGAATAATGCAGGTTCTGGTTAGTTAGCTGATTAACGCTGGTTCTGGTTAGCTAGCTGATTATGGTTGGTTCTGGTTAGCTAGGTGATGAATGCTGGTGCTGGTGAGCTAGATTATTAATGCTGGTTCCTTTTAGCTAGCTGATTAACGCTGATTCTGGTAAGCTAGCTGATTAACGATGGTTCTGGTTAGCTAGCTGAATAATGCAGATTATGGTTAGCAAGATGATTAATGCAGGTATTGGTTAGCTACATGATTAAAGCTGGTTCTGGTTAGCTAGCTGCGTAATAAAGGTTCTGGTTAGCTAGCTGATTAATGTTGATGTGGTTAGCTAGCTGCATAATGCTGTTTCTTGTTAGCTAGCTGATTAATGCTGGTTCTGGTTAGCTAGCTGATTAATGCTTTTCCTAGTTAGCTAGCTGATTAATGCTGATTCTGGTTAGCTAGTTGAATAATGCAGATTCTGGTTAGCTAGCTGATTAATTATTGTTCTGATTATCTAGCTAATTAACGCTGGTTATGGTTAGCTAGCTAATTAACGCTAGTTATGGTTAGCTAGTTGAATAATGCAGGTTCTGGTTAGCTAGCTGATTCTTGCTTGATCTGGTTAGCTAGCTGCATAATGCAGGTTCTGGTTAGCTAGCTGATTAATGCTTGATCTGGTTAGCTAGCTGCATAATGCAGGTTCTGGTTAGCTAGGTGATGAATGGAGGTTCTGGTTAGCTAGGTGATGAACACTGGTTCTGGTTAGCTAGTTGAATAATGCAGGTTCTGGTTAGCTAGCTGAACAATGCATGTTCTGGTTAGTTAGCTGATTAACCCTGGTTCTGGTTAGCTAGTTGAATAAAGCAGGTTCTGGTTAGCTGGCTGATTAATGCTTGATCTGGTTAGCTAGCTGCATAATGCAGGTTCTGGTTAGCTAGCTGATTAATGCTTGATCTGGTTAGCTAGCTGCATAATGCAGGTTCCGGTTAGCTAGGTGATGAATGCAGGTTCTGGTTAGCTAGGTGATGAACGCTGGTTCTGGTTAGCTAGTCATATAATGCAGGTTCTGGTTAGCTAGCTGATTAATGCTTGAACTGGTTAGCTAGCTACATAATGCAGGTTCTGGTTAGCTAGGTGATGAATGCAGGTGCTGTTAGCAAGCTGATTAACGCAGGTTCTGGTTAGCTAGGTGATGAACGCTGGTTCTGGTTAGCTAGGTGATGAACGCTGGTTCTGGTTAGCTAGCTGCATAATCCAGGTTCTTGTTAGCTAGGTGATGAATCCAGGTGCTGTTAGCTAGCTGATTAAAGCAGGTTCTGGTTAGCTAGCTGAACAATGCAGGTTCTGGTTAGCTAGCTGATTAATGCTTGATCTGGTTAGCTAGCTGCATAATGGAGGTTCTGGTTAGCTAGGTGATGAATGCAGGTTCTGGTTAGCTAGGTGATGAACCCTGTTCTGGTTAGCTAGTTGAATAATGCAGGTTCTGGTTTGCTAGGTGATTAATACTTGATCTGGTTAGCTAGCTGCATAATGCAGGTTCTGGTTAGCTAGGTGATGAATGCAGGTGCTGTTAGCTAGCTGATTAACGCAGGTTCTGGGTAGCTAGGTGACGAACGCTGGTTCTGGTTAGCTAGTTGAATAATGCAGGTTCTGGTTAGCTAGCTGATTAATGCTTGATCTGGTTAGCTAGCTGCATAATGCAGGTTCTGGTTAGCTAGCTGATTAAAGCTTGATCTGGTTAGCTAGCTGCATAATGCAGGTTCTGGTTAGCTAGCTGAATAATGCAGGTTCTGGTTAGTTAGCTGATTAAAGGTTGATCTGGTTAGCTAGCTGCATAATGCAGGTTCTGGTTAGCTAGCTGAATAATGCAGGTTCTGGTTAGTTAGCTGATTAACGCTGGTTCTGGTTAGCTAGCTGATTATGGTTGGTTCTGGTTATCTAGGTGATGAATGCAGGTGCTGTTAGCTAGCTGATTAAAGCTGGTTCTGGTTAGCTAGCTGAATAATATAGGTTCTGGTTAGTTAGGTGATTAAAGCTTTTTCTGGTTAGCTAGCTGGTTAACGTTGGTTCTGGTTATCTTGCTGAATATGCAAATTCTAGTTAGCTAGGTGATGAATGCTGGTGCTGGTGAGCTAGATTATTAATGCTGGTTTCTTTTAGCTAGCTGATTAACGCTGATTCTGGTTAGCTAGCTTATTAACGCAGGTTCCAGTTAGCTAGCTGATTTATGCAGGTTCTGGTTAGCTAGATGAATAATGCAGATTTTGGTTAGCTAGCTGATTAATGCTTGATCTGGTTAGCTAGCTGCATAATGCAGGTTCTGGTTAGCTAGGTGATGAATGCAGGTTCTGGTTAGCTAGGTGATGAACTGGTTCTGGTTAGCTAGTTGAATAATGCAGGTTCTGGTTAGCTAGCTGAACAATGCATGTTCTGGTTAGTTAGCTGATTAACCCTGGTTCTGGTTAGCTAGTTGAATAAAGCAGGTTCTGGTTAGCTGGCTGATTAATGCTTGATCTGGTTAGCTAGCTGCATAATGCAGGTTCTGGTTAGCTAGCTGATTAATGCTTGATCTGGTTAGCTAGCTGCATAATGCAGGTTCCGGTTAGCTAGGTGATGAATGCAGGTTCTGGTTAGCTAGGTGATGAACGCTGGTTCTGGTTAGCTAGTCATATAATGCAGGTTCTGGTTAGCTAGCTGATTAATGCTTGAACTGGTTAGCTAGCTACATAATGCAGGTTCTGGTTAGCTAGGTGATGAATGCAGGTGCTGTTAGCAAGCTGATTAACGCAGGTTCTGGTTAGCTAGTGATGAACGCTGGTTCTGGTTAGCTAGGTGATGAACGCTGGTTCTGGTTAGCTAGCTGCATAATCCAGGTTCTTGTTAGCTAGGTGATGAATCCAGGTGCTGTTAGCTAGCTGATTAAAGCAGGTTCTGGTTAGCTAGCTGAACAATGCAGGTTCTGGTTAGCTAGCTGATTAATGCTTGATCTGGTTAGCTAGCTGCATAATGGAGGTTCTGGTTAGCTAGGTGATGAATGCAGGTTCTGGTTAGCTAGGTGATGAACCCTGGTTCTGGTTAGCTAGTTGAATAATGCAGGTTCTGGTTTGCTAGGTGATTAATACTTGATCTGGTTAGCTAGCTGCATAATGCAGGTTCTGGTTAGCTAGGTGATGAATGCAGGTGCTGTTAGCTAGCTGATTAACGCAGGTTCTGGGTAGCTAGGTGACGAACGCTGGTTCTGGTTAGCTAGTTGAATAATGCAGGTTCTGGTTAGCTAGCTGATTAATGCTTGATCTGGTTAGCTAGCTGCATAATGCAGGTTCTGGTTAGCTAGCTGATTAAAGCTTGATCTGGTTAGCTAGCTGCATAATGCAGGTTCTGGTTAGCTAGCTGAATAATGCAGGTTCTGGTTAGTTAGCTGATTAAAGGTTGATCTGGTTAGCTAGCTGCATAATGCAGGTTCTGGTTAGCTAGCTGAATAATGCAGGTTCTGGTTAGTTAGCTGATTAACGCTGGTTCTGGTTAGCTAGCTGATTATGGTTGGTTCTGGTTATCTAGGTGATGAATGCAGGTGCTGTTAGCTAGCTGATTAAAGCTGGTTCTGGTTAGCTAGCTGAATAATATAGGTTCTGGTTAGTTAGGTGATTAAAGCTTTTTCTGGTTAGCTAGCTGGTTAACGTTGGTTCTGGTTATCTTGCTGAATAATGCAAATTCTAGTTAGCTAGGTGATGAATGCTGGTGCTGGTGAGCTAGATTATTAATGCTGGTTTCTTTTAGCTAGCTGATTAACGCTGATTCTGGTTAGCTAGCTTATTAACGCAGGTTCCAGTTAGCTAGCTGATTTATGCAGGTTCTGGTTAGCTAGATGAATAATGCAGATTTTGGTTAGCTAGCTGATTAATGATGGTTCTGGTTAGCCAGCTGAATAATGCTGGTTGTGGTTAGCTAGCTGATTAACGCTGGTTCTGGTTAGCTAGTTGAATAATGCAGGTTCTGGTTAGCTAGGTGATGAATTCAGGTTCTGGTTAGCTAGCTGCATAATGCAGGTTCTGGTTAGCTAGGAGATGAATGCAGGTGCTGTTAGCTAGCTGATTAACGCAGGTTCTGGTTAGCTAGGTGATGAACGCTGGTTCTGGTTAGCTAGTTGAATAATGCAGGTACTGGTTAGCTAGGTGATGAATGCAGGTTCTGGTTAGCTAGGTGATTAATGCTTGATCTGGTTAGCTAGCTGCATAATGCAGATTCTGGTTAGCTAGGTGATGAATGCAGGTGCTGTTAGGTAGCTGAATAATGCAGGTTCTGGTTAGTTAGCTGATTAACGCTGGTTCTGGTTAGCTAGCTGATTATGGTTGGTTCTGGTTAGCTAGGTGATGAATGCTGGTGCTGGTGAGCTAGATTATTAATGCTGGTTCCTTTTAGCTAGCTGATTAACGCTGATTCTGGTAAGCTAGCTGATTAACGATGGTTCTGGTTAGCTAGCTGAATGATGCAGATTATGGTTAGCAAGATGATTAATGCAGGTATTGGTTAGCTACAGGATTAAAGCTGGTTCGGTTAGCTAGCTTATTAACGCAGGTTCCATTTAGCTAGCTGATTAATGCAGGTTCTGGTTAGCTAGCTGAATAATGCAGATTATGGTTAGCAAGATGAATAATGCAGATTATAGTTAGCTAGCTGATTAACACCGATTCTGGTTAGCTAGATGATGAATGCTTGATCTGGTTAGCTAGCTGCATAATGCCGGTTCTGGTTAGCAAGATGAATAATGCAGATTATAGTTAGCTAGCTGATTAACACCGATTCTGGATAGCTAGATGATGAATGCTTGATCTGGTTAGCGAAAGCGCCCCTTGGGTCACGCGGATGGGGTGAGCTGACCCCCCCCATCCACGGGCGGACCCCCCGGTCCCCCCACCCTGAGTGGGGCCCCCCCCTGGCCCCCTCCCTCGGTGCCGCCCCCCCAGGACCCCCCCGGCCCTAGCTCCAGGGCGGAGAGGGGGCTGGCCGGTCCCCCGGGGCCGGTCAGGGCCTCCCCTCTGTGGGGAGACCTGAGCCCCCCCTCCCCGTCCGGAGCCCAAGTCCCATCCGCCTAGCTCCAGGGCGGAGAGGGGGCTGGCCGGTCCCCCGGGGCCGGTCAGGGCCTCCCCTCTGTGGGGAGACCTGAGCCCCCCCTCCCCGTCCGGAGCCCAAGTCCCATCCGCCTAGCTCCAGGGCGGAGAGGGGGCTGGCCGGTCCCCCGGGGCCGGTCAGGGCCTCCCCTCTGTGGGGAGACCTGAGCCCCCCCTCCCCGTCCGGAGCCCAAGTCCCATCCGCCTAGCTCCAGGGCGGAGAGGGGGCTGGCCGGTCCCCCGGGGCCGGTCAGGGCCTCCCCTCTGTGGGGAGACCTGAGCCCCCCCTCCCCGTCCGGAGCCCAAGTCCCATCCGCCTAGCTCCAGGGCGGAGAGGGGGCTGGCCGGTCCCCCGGGGCCGGTCAGGGCCTCCCCTCTGTGGGGAGACCTGAGCCCCCCCTCCCCGTCCGGAGCCCACCCGGTTCACCCAGGGCTCCGAATATTCAGGCCGAATATCGGGGCCGAATTCTGGGTGCGAAACGTCGGTCCGATCCCCCGGTCCCATTCCCCGGTCCCATTCCCCGGTCCCTATCCCCGGTCCCATTCCCCGGTCCCTATCCCCGGTCCCTTTCCCCGGTCCCTTTCCCCGGTCCCTATCCCCGGTCCCTTACCGCAGGCCACCAGGCCTGCACCCGCGAAGGCTCACAGTCCGGGCCATCGCGGGTGCAGTCCTGAAATTTTTCAAAGTCCCTATGCCTGACCAGGGGCGCAGAAAAAGGCATAAAAAGCATTGCCCTCCCTGAACAGGCGCTTAAGCCCCGCCCAATCGGGGAAAACGGAACTTCCGTTACCCGTTCCTAAAAACCCCACCGGCGGGATTTCAGGAGAGAGTTTTTCGAGACCACCAATTCCGGAAGAAGAGCGGATTTTCGGCCGTGGACCCCTCCAGGGGCCTTCGCTGGCCCCAGATGAGAAGGTAAGTCGGTGATTTATGGGTTTTCGGCCGTTTTTGAACGTTTTTCCCCGCTCACGGTTCCATGTGTGCAGGAGCTCTCCAAGTCGATGGATCTACCTGGCGATTGGCTGGCGGGCTCTGGCCGCTCTGGTGAGTCTGTCCAGGGCTGTAATCAGTCCGTGGACGGCTCCCTGGTTCTTCTGGAGCTCCGTCAGTGTCCCCCAGGGTCTGGCTTCAGCCAAGCCGACCGCAGTGCACTGTGAGCGGATTACGGTCCGTCCCACGTGCCTGTCGGAAGTCTGGCTTCCAGCCCAACATCTCCGACCGACCGATAAGCACACGTGGCCTGCCGTGGAGGGCCCCCGCCGGCCAAGGTGCCCCGGCACCGGCGCTTCGGCGGACGGTTCCTCCAGCCCCGCAGGCTCGCCTCCAGGCCCGGGCACGAACGCAGCGGAGCTGCGCTTCTGCCCGTGGCCGTCCCTCCTCAGCGAGACCCAGACGCCCCGTCTCTCCCCGGCGGAGAGAGGCATGACTTCCGTGCTGGTTCTCCACCTCACCTGCCATGGATGGCCCCCGTGGGCCCCGGTGCTTCGGTACCGGCGCTTCGGCGGACGGTTCCTCCAACCCTGCAGGACTGAGAATGGAGAACCCATCAAAGGAAGGCATGCCTAATCAGAGAGAACGGCGAAACACATCCAAGGAAGGCCTGACTAATCGGAGAGAATGGCGAAACACATCCAAGGAAGGCATGACTAATCGGAGAGAATGGCGAAACACATCCAAGGAAGGCATGACTAATCGGAGAGAATGGCAAACACATCCAAGGAAGGCGTAACCGATCGGAGAGAATGGCAAACACATCCAAGGAAGGCTTCACCAATCTCAGAGGACGGCTCGGATGCCTCCGAGCCGTCCACGGACCGGCCCCGCCCGGGGTTCGGCCAAGAAGATTAAACTTGACTATCTGAATTTAAAGTCGTAACAAGAACACCTCCGTAGGTGAACCTAAGGAAGGATCAAGGGACCGTCCGTCCTGTCCTTGCAGAATTAGCGCCTTCCCATATGCACACAGCCCAAGTCCCATCCGCAGCCTGAGACCCACCCGGATGCCTCGCTCCAGGCGGAGAGGGGGCTGGCCGGTCCCCCGGGGCCGGTCGGGGCCTCCCCTTTGTGGGGAGACCTGAGCCCCCCCTCCCCGTCCGGAGCCCAAGTCCCATCCGCCTAGCTCCAGGGCGGAGAGGGGGCTGGCCGGTCCCCTGGGGCCGGTCAGGGCCTCCCCTTTGTGGGACCTGAGCCCCCCTCCCCGTCCGGAGCCCAAGTCCCATCCGCCAAGCTCCAGGGCGGAGAGGGGGCTGGCCGGTCCCCCGGGGCCGGTCAGGGCCTCCCCTTTGTGGGGAGACCTGAGCCCCCCCTCCCCGTCCGGAGCCCAAGTCCCATCCGCCTAGCTCCAGGGCGGAGAGGGGGCTGGCCGGTCCCCTGGGGCCGGTCAGGGCCTCCCCTTTGTGGGGAGACCTGAGCCCCCCCTCCCCGTCCGGAGCCCAAGTCCCATCCGCCTAGCTCCAGGGCGGAGAGGGGGCTGGCCGGTCCCCCGGGGCCGGTCAGGGCCTCCCCTTTGTGGGGAGACCTGAGCCCCCCCTCCCCGTCCGGAGCCCAAGTCCCATCCGCCAAGCTCCAGGGCGGAGAGGGGGCTGGCCGGTCCCCAGGGGCCGGTCAGGGCCTCCCCTTTGTGGGGAGACCTGAGCCCCCCCTCCCCGTCCGGAGCCCAAGTCCCATCCGCCAAGCTCCAGGGCGGAGAGGGGGCTGGCCGGTCCCCAGGGGCCGGTCAGGGCCTCCCCTTTGTGGGGAGACCTGAGCCCCCCCTCCCCGTCCGGAGCCCAAGTCCCATCCGCCAAGCTCCAGGGCGGAGAGGGGCTGGCCGGTCCCCAGGGGCCGGTCAGGGCCTCCCCTTTGTGGGGAGACCTGAGCCCCCCCTCCCCGTCCGGAACCCACCCGGTTCACCCAGGGCTCCGAATATTCAGGCCGAATATCGGGGCCGAATTCTGGGTGCGAAACGTCGGTCCGATCCCCCGCCGGTCCGAATTTTCGGTCCGATCCACCGCCGGGCCGAATTTTCGGTCCCATTCCCCGCCTGTGCGAACTGTCGGTCGGATTCCCCTTGCCGAATTTTCGGTCCCAGTCCCCGCCGGGGCGAATCCCCAGTCCCAATCGCCGGTCTGGATCCCCGGGGCGACTCAGCAGGCAACCAGGCCTGTACCCGCGAAGGCTCACAGTCCGGGCCATCGCGGGTGCAGTCCTGAAATTTTTCAAAGTCCCTATGCCTTACCAGGGGCACAGACAAAGGCATACAAAGCATTGCCCTCCCTGAACAGGCGCTTAAGCCCCGCCCATTCGGGGAAAAAGGAACTTCAGTT